>NC_053496.1:45267940-45387940 GCF_905171775.1 Rana temporaria | reverse complement strand
AGAATACATAATGGTCTAAATTTATGAAGAAATTCGATTTATTTTTTATTTATTGAATATGTTTTATAGCAGAAAGTAAACAAAAAAAAAGATATATATCTTTTTTTTTTTTCAAAACTTGTCAGTCCTTATTTAAACAGTGGTGATCAAAAAAACATCAAAAGAAAGCTTGATTTGTGGGGGAAAAAAAAAAGAATATAAATTTTATTTGGGTACAGTGTCGCATGCCCGCGTAATTGTTAAAGTAGCGCAGTGCCGAACGCAAAAAATTGCCTGGTCATGAAGGGGGGTAAATCTTCTGGAGGTCAAGTGGTTAAACATCGGCTTTAGGTTATTATTGAGTACAAGTCTACCTTGATGTCATAGTAATTATTTTATCTTTGTAGTTGTGTCATATGGGGTGTGTCAGCTGAGAGGTCTGGAGATTGCAATTCTATATTTTGGCCATTAATTGCCCTATGTGCAATTTTGGGACATGTGATGTATATACGTAATGTGGAAGGAATGTACATTAGAATTACCTTCTGGGTATCCAGACTAAAGTGTAAGATACCAGGCACATCAAACAGGTTTGACTGTAAACTGGAATGTATGACCTGCCTACCAAACAAGAAAGCCAAAATTGTTGTCACCGTCTTGGGGCTTTGCGGTATTGTTGCATAGCAATAGGACAGCAGCACATACCTTGCTTTACAATTTTGTGGCAGGTTAACCACTTGACCTTCCGAAGGTTTACTCCCTTCATAACTGGACCATTTTTTTTGCTATTTAGCGCTGCTCTACTTTTTATTTGTTTTTGAGTTTCAATTCTTTTTTTTTTTTATTGTATAAAAAAGGACATAACACAAGACAATCGAAAACCCATGTAGTGTTCCTAAAATCAACAAAAAGGAAAACATGTATATATAGATACAAACCTTTAATAAATACAATATATTATTATTTTACAATTATTATAATATTTATTGTGGGGTTGTACATATTATTATACAAACCTATAATAAATATAAAATACAAGGTGTATGGTAATAGGTGGAACTCCTGCGCTGTAGTGGATAATGAGAATGGGGGGGTGACAAGTGAAGAGGAAAAGGGAAGGACTGTGAGTGGGGGACTGCAGCAGACAAAAAAAGAGTCTTTCCAATGAAGGACAAAAGATAAATGCAATAGTGAAAGGAGTCTGCGCTGTGATTAGACTAGTGACAAAAAATATATATTATGAACAAAAAGTGAAAAATGTGTAATTACTAAATAATGATGATGAAGGGAGGGGGGTGAATGGTGGAATGAAAGGAATGAACGTGTACAAATGCAGCAAAAATGTCTTACACAAAAGTGAAACTAATCCTATTGGACCAAGTAATAAACCACAAAAAGGAAGTAGGTCTAGTAGGGAGTGATCTACTTCATATGTGCACAAACACAAAGGTGAAATAAGTGAAGGCTCAAAACAATAATATTCACAGTGAGGAGATGACTGATGCAAACAGCAAATGGAAATAATGCCAGAATGCAGTCAGTGGAAGGGTGCAACCCAATCTACAAATCATGCAACCTGCACCATAAAGTGAAGTGATCAGCTTACCTCCAAGTATACTCACACAAGAGGCAAATAACTGATACTTCTGGTTGGTTGGATGTCCTCTTTGACAGATTGCAATGTTGGACCATACATGTGGAGAAAGAGTGAATGTATATTGTGGGTGGTCTTACTGTCACTCCAAGGAAAGAAAACGGGAACTCTCTAAGGTGCAGTATGCAGGTGTGCACTTACACAACTCACATTAAATTAAAGGTCTTTCTCCACATGTATGGTCCAACATTGCAATCTGTCAAAGAGGACATCCAACCAACCAGAAGTATCAGTTATTTGCCTCTTGTGTGAGTATACTTTATGGTGCAGGTTGCATGATTTGTAGATTGGGTTGCACCCTTCCACTGACTGCATTCTGGCATTATTTCCATTTGCTGTTTGCATCAGTCATCTCCTCACTGTGAATATTATTGTTTTGAGCCTTCACTTATTTCACCTTTGTGTTTGTGCACATATGAAGTAGATCACTCCCTACTAGACCTACTTCCTTTTTGTGGTTTATTACTTGGTCCAATAGGATTAGTTTCACTTTTGTGTAAGACATTTTTGCTGCATTTGTACACGTTCATTCCTTTCATTCCACCATTCACCCCCCTCCCTTCATCATCATTATTTAGTAATTACACATTTTTCACTTTTTGTTCATAATATATATTTTTTGTCACTAGTCTAATCACAGCGCAGACTCCTTTCACTATTGCATAAAATACAAGGTGTATCTTCTAGAAGAATATCCTTACATCTATCTATCCCGTTCTTAAAAAAAAAAAAGGAGGCGAGGGATAAGCGAGAGATGGGAGAAACCCTCTTCAAATCATAGATACATGGGCATCCGCTGAAATTTTTTCAGAGGGGGGCGCTTCAACAGCGGCGATATACAGTCACATTTTACCCTTTCTTCGACCGCTAGCGGGGGTTAAAAGCCCCCCCCCCCACATAAAATGTAAAAACACCCCATCTTTCAATATCTCTTTGTCACTACTGTGTACCCCCTCTCCACAACTGCACCTCTGGACCCTTTACATTACACAGCACCCCACAGCTCTGGACCCCTTTACATTACACAGCACCCCACAGCTCTGGACCCCTTTACATTACACAGCACCCTGCATCACTGGCCCCCTTTACATTACACAGCACCTTGCATCACTGGCCCCCTTTACATTACACAGCACCCTGCATCACTGGCCCCCTTTACATTACACAGCACCCTGCATCACTGGACCCCTTTACATTACACAGCACCCCTTTCCCTTGACTGAAACACTACACTATATTGACAGTATATTTATTTCAGGTCTAAAAGAGGAACCTTTTGGAATGAGGGACAACTGGATTTGATTCCAGAAGAGGGACAGGCACTCTAAATAAGGGACAACTAGAGGAGAGGGGAGCACAGCAGTCACTGCTTAAATTGGCCCCAGGGCCAGTTCAGCCATGCTCCTGGCTCTCCCTTGCAATTCCAAGGGGGGGCAAATGACCCCCCTTGCCCTATGGAGCGGACGCCCATGCATAGATACCTTTTTTTTAGTGGGGTACACACTAGAAGAAAATCGGGCGAACGTTCGTCTGATTTTTCTCGATATTTCACAGCAATTTGGAACTGATAACTGAAAATAATTGTACGACAAAGGCTTTTTTTTGTTGTTTATGGTTTCTGATCCTGCGCAGTCTTTTTCAGATTCTTCTGGTACAAAAAAATCATAAGAAAACGGTACACATTAAAACGAAAACCGTTTGTTCTGTTCCTGTACGAGAACATTTTTGGAGTTTCTCCCTTTTAGAATTTTCGGACGAAAAGTCAGAATCGGCTGTTGAAAGTCGTGTACACACTATACGAAAATCGGAAGAAAATTCTTTGGCGAAAACGTTCGCCCGATTTTCTTATAGTGTGTACGAGCCTCAAGTCTTCTTCCCAACTATAGTCTAGGGCAGAGATGGCGAACTACATTTCCCATGATGCTCATGCTGCACTCTGCAGTGTAGTTGAACGGGGCGGACTGACCATTGAGTCACTCAGGCATGCCACTAGGGGGCCCCATCAGGGTTGCCAGGCTCAGTAAAACCAGGGACAGTATGTAAAAATCTGTGATTTTTTTTTTTACATCTGTCCCTGATATGTCCGAAACTGACATGCTTTTGATGTGAAAATCCAGAGATTTTAGCTGCCGTGCCTCTGCACTGCCTCCTGGCGTGGTGGCCATCTGTAAGCCCGGGGGCCCCATAATCTTCTATTGCCCGGGGGCCCCATGAGTTGTCAGTCCACCCCTGGTTGAACATCATGGAAATGTAGTTCCAAAACATCTGGGGGGCCCAAGGTTCACCATCACTGGTCTAGGGTCGACCTGACCACTCCGCCTAAACCTCAGCTCTCCATGGTCCCTACACCATCTCCCCCTCGACCACCCACTGCTTCCTGTGTTGGTGGAAAAAAAAAAAAGTATATGTATATATGATATATATATATATATGATATGTAGATCACTGCGCTACTTTAACTGACAATTGCGTGGTCATACATCACTGCACCCAAATGTTATGTCATTTTATATTATTATTTATTCTCTCCTATGTAATTCTAAATGAAAGGGTGTAATATAGCACCAACATATACTGTATCATGTTACAGAGTACATAGAACCATTTCCAATCGCTGACACATACACACGCACTCTCTTTTTATAATGAAACCCAACACCATGTTAATCACTTGAGCTCCGGAAAGTTTTACCCCCTTCATGACCAGATCATTTTTTGTTATTTGCCACTGCATTACGTTAACTGGCAACACTGTACAAAAATTTGGAGAAAAAAAAAAGATAATTTTTTACTGTTATAAAACGTATCGAATAAAAAAAAATAATTCTCTTCATATATTTTGGCTAAAATGTATTCTGATACATGTCAGAATAAGTGTGTATTGATTGGATTGCGTAAAAATTATATAGCTAGATTCACATAGAGTTAGGCCGGCGTATCAGTAGATACGCCGACCTAACTCGGAATCTGCGCCGACCTAAGTTTAAGTGTATTCTCAAACAGAGATACACTTAAGCCTATCTAAGATACGACGGCTTGCGCCGTCCTATCTTAGGTTGCAATATTTAGGCTGGCCGCTAGGTGGCGCTTCCATTGCGGTTGACGTAGAATATGTAAATCACTAAATACGCCTATTCACGAACATACGCCCGGCCAACGCAGTACAGATACGCCGTTTACGTAACGCTTTATCAGGCCTAAAGTTATTCCATCAAATAGTTGGAATAGTAATGTTAAAGTATGGCCGCCGTTCCTGCGTCGAAATTCAAAGATTTTACGTCGTTTGCGCAAGTCGTCCGTGAATAGGGATTTACGTAATTTACGTCCACGTCGAAACCAATAGGCCCGTGCGGCGTACGTTGCCGCAATGCACACTGGGACATGTAGGCGGACGGCGCATGCGCCGTTCCAAAAAAACGTCAATCACGTCAGGTCAAGCTCCATTAACATAAAACACGCCCCCTCAGCTAAATTTGAATTCGGCGCCATTACGCCCGCCCGACTTACGCTACACCGCAGTAACTTAGCAGGCAAGTACTTTGAGAATCATGTACTTTCCTCGCTAAATTACGTCGGCATAGTGTAAATGCCATACGCTACGCCGCCGCAACTATGCGCTCGCCATCCTGAATCTAGCTAATAGTGTCTACAAATGATGGAATTTTTATTTATTTCTTTGATACTAGAAATGGAGGTGATCAGTGACTTATAGTGGGACTGTGATGTGTGATGAGCAATAAAGAGATTTTTAATACAGCTTACCTGTAAAATCTTTTTCTTGGAGTACATCACGGGACACAGAGCGGCATTCATTACTATATGGGTTATATGGAGTACCTTCAGGTGATAGACACTGGCAATCTCAAACAGGAAATGCCCCTCCCTATATAACCCCCTCCCATAGGAGGAGTACCTCAGTTTTGTAGCAAGCAGTATGCCTCACAAAATGGTCCTCAAAAAGAGGGGTGGGAGCTCTGTGTCCCGTGATGTACTCCAAGAAAAAGATTTTACAGGTAAGCTGTATTAAAAATCTCTTTTTCTTTATCGTTACATCACGGGACACAGAGCGGCATTCATTACTATATGGGATGTCCCAAAGCAATGCTTACAATGAGGGGAGGGAGAACATCTCCAAGACAAAAGGATTTAATTTAGAGGTATACTCAAATCATAATAAATCCAACTTAGTTGAGAAAAATAATCTTAAATTTTAAATTTAACTCAAAAAAAAGAGGAGCCCCCGGAATCGGAGGGTCTCAAACTGCAGCCTGCAGCACTGCCTGCCCGAAGGCAGTATCAGTATTCCTTCTTACGTCCAACTTGTAGAATTTTGTAAACGTGTGGACAGAAGACCAGGTTGCCGCCTTGCAAACTTGAGCCATAGAGATCTGGTGGTGTGCTGCCCAGGAGGCGCCCATGGCCCTAGTAGAATGAGCCTTTAATGATACTGGAGGAGGCAACCCTTTCAAGCCGTAGGCCTGAGTGATTAATTGCTTAATCCACCTAGAAATGGTGGATTTTGCAGCTGCCTGCCCCTTCTTGGGCCCATCCGGTAGAATGAACAGCACATCTGTTTTCCGGATCTTCTTTGTAGCTTTAAGATAGGCCTTCATGGCCCTGACAATATCCAAGGTATGCAGCAACCCTTCCTTTCTGGAAGTAGGTTTAGGGAAGAAGGATGGTAATACCAAATCCTGGTTCAAATGAAAACTGGATATAACCTTCGGTAGGAAGGAAGGATGAGGGCGGAGAACGACCCTGTCCTTATGAAAAATAAGATATGGTTCCTTACAGGATAAGGCCGCCAGTTCCGAAACTCTTCTTGCGGAAACTATGGCAACCAAAAATACTAACTTCCTTGTCAGTAAAACCAAAGGAATTTCAGCCAACGGCTCAAACGGTTGTTTCTGTAAACTTGACAGAACAAGATTTAAATCCCACGGACAAAGCGGGGATTTAACTGGAGGTTTAATACGTAAGACCCCTTGAAGGAAGGTCTTAACCAGCGAGTGGGTGGCCAGCAGCCGCTGAAACCACACTGACAGAGCAGAAATCTGTCCTTTGATTGTGCTTAATGCCAATCCTTTATCCACTCCTAGCTGGAGAAAACTTAAAACTCTATCAATGGTGAACTTGCGAGGAAGCCACAGCTTGGACTCACACCAGCCTACATAGGCCTTCCAGACCCTGTGATAAATCACCCTAGAGACCGGTTTCCTGGCTCTGATTAGGGTAGAGATTACTTTCTGAGACAGACCTCTACCCCTGAGAATCAGGGATTCAGCTTCCAGGCCGTCAAATTTAGATGCCGTAAGGCAGGGTGGAGGATCGGACCTTGCGATAGCAGGTCTGGCCTTAGAGGCAGAGTCCAAGGGTCTCCCACTACCATCCTTAGGATTAGTGAGTACCATGCCCTTCTGGGCCATGCTGGAGCTACCAGGATAACTGGTATGTGCTCCACCCGGATCCTGCGTAGCAGGCGGGGTAGTAACTGGAGCGGGGGAAACGCATAAAGAAGTTTGAACTGATGCCAAGGGCAAACCAGCGCATCGGTTCCGCAGGCCATCGGATCCCTTGAGCGGGACATGAACCTGTCTAGCTTCTTGTTGAGTCTCGATGCCATGATATCCACGTCCGGCACTCCCCATCTTTGGCAGAGTGCTTGAAAGACTTGTGGATGCAGAGACCATTCCCCCGGCCATAGAGTCTGGCGGCTTAAGAAGTCCGCCTGAAAATTGTCCACTCCTGGAATGAATATTGCCGATATGCAGGGCACATGAGCCTCTGCCCATAGGAGAATCAAGCTCACCTCTCTCTGAGCGGCTTGACTCCTGGTTCCCCCTTGGTGATTTATGTATGCCACGGCCGTGGCATTGTCTGATTGAATTCTCACCGGGAACCCCTGCAATTTTGACGTCCAAGCCCTGAGGGCTAGTCGAGCAGCTCTGAGCTCCAAGATGTTGATGGGCAACTGCTTCTCTGGCTTTGCCCAAGTACCTTGGCGAGTGCAACCATCCAAAATTGCTCCCCAGCCCGTCAGGCTGGCGTCTGTGGTCACTATCTTCCAAGCCACTGGGCTGAAAGACTTCCCCTTCAGTAGATTCTAAGGGTCTAACCACCAACACAGACTATGTCGGACTCTTGATGAGAGCGGCAACGGGATATCCAAGGCCTGTGGCCTTCTGCTCCATGCTGACAGGATGGCTGCCTGCAGGATGCGAGTGTGGCTCTGGGCGTATGGTACCGCCTCGAATGTGGCCACCATCTTGCCTAGTAACCTCATACTTAGGCGAATAGTCGGTTCTTTCTTGCTTAGAACCAGTAGGATTAATTCCTTGATGGCTTTGACCTTCCTCAGAGGTAGGAACACTCTTTGTTGTTCTGTGTCTAATCTCATGCCGAGATATTCCAACTGCCTTGTGGGCAGGAAAGCTGACTTTTCTCGATTTAGGACCCAGCCGAACCTCTCGAGGTATTGGACCGTGAGGGCCACTGCTCGCTCCAAGCCGGGAGACGAGTGGTCTATGACTAGGAGGTCGTCCAGGTATGCTAGGATCGTGACCCCTTGGATCCTTAGCTTGGCTAGGATTGGAGCTAGGACCTTCGTGAACACCCGGGGGGCCGTAGCCAACCCGAAGGGAAGCGCCACGAATTGGAAATGACGCGAAGCCACCATGAAGCGTAGATATCTTTGATGTGGCTGATAAATTGGAACATGAAGGTAGGCTTCCTTTATGTCTATGGACGCCATGAAGTCGTCCTTTTGGAGTGTGGCAGCTGCTGACCGCACGGATTCCATCCGAAATGAGCGGACTTTTAAGTATGCATTTACCATCTTTAGGTCCAAAATTGGCCTGACATCTCCATTGGACTTTGGGATGATGAATAGGTTGGAGTAGAAACCCAGCCCCTGTTCCAGGACTGGTACCTCTACTATTACTTCCTGGGAAAGTAGATGATCTAATGCCGATCTTAATGCGGCTCCCTTCTCCGGATCGTTTGGAATCCTCGACTCCTGGAAATGAGGAGGAGGAAACTTTAGGAAATCTAATTTGTAGCCCGTGGCCACGGAAGACCGTACCCACTCGTCGGGAATGCTGGCTTCCCAAATCTCTGAAAAGAGTCGCAGCCTTCCCCCCACCTTCGTGGGTGGGGGCGCCCCTTCATAAGGTCGACTTGGGGGCTGGTTTTGCTGGTTTGCGAAACCACTGCTTTCTGCCTCTAGCAGCCTGTCCTTGTGACTTGCTGTTGAAGCCGAAGTTTGCTTTCGCAGGAGGCCGTCGATACTGCTTGGCATTAGAGGGCCCCTGCCCAGGGGAATACTGTCGTTTAAACGCAGGCCCCTGCAACTTCTTCTTAGTTGGCAAGAGAGTACTCTTGCCGTTTGAAATGGTCTGAATGTATTTATCTAGGTCTTCTCCGAAGAGTCGTCCTCCATGGAAGGGGAACCCTACCAGGAGCTTCTTGCATGGGGGCTCAGCCTCCCAGCTCTTTAACCATAAGAGTCTTCTCATATGGACAAGGAATAACGATAAACGTGACGCTTGCTGGATAGAATCCTTAATTGCGTCTACCGTAAAACATATGGCCTTAGGGACGTCCGAAAATTCTTCTGCCTGCTGGGCAGGAATAAGTTTAAGCATCTGCTTAAATTGATCCGATAATGCTTGAGCGACCCCAATCGCAGCCACAGCTGGCTGTACTACTGCCCCTGCAGTAGTGAAGGAGTTCTTAAGTAGTGCTTCCAAGCGTTTATCAACTGGATCCTTGAACACCTGTATGTTTTCTACAGGGCATGTTAACGATTTGTTAACACATGAGATGGCTGCGTCCACTGCAGGAGTAGCCCATCTTTTGGAAAATTTATCTTCCATAGGATATAGGACAGAAAATCTTTTAGGTGGCAAGAAGATTTTATCTGGCTTGTTCCAATCTTGGAACAAAACTCCCTCTAATAGAGGATGGATCGGAAACACAGCCTTGCTTTGAGGCGCCCTCAGTGAGCCCAAAGCTGAAACCGTCGATACCTGGAGATCTGGTACTGGCAAGTTGAATGCCTTATGGACCAAGTCCGTTAATCCTTGAATCCACCAGCTCTCCCTCAGGGAGACTGCCCCAGACTCCTCTGTATCCGGATCTTCGATCCCTGAACCTACTTGGTCCTTGTCCAAGAGGTCGTCCAATTCCCCTGAGGAAAGGACCTCCTCTTCTGAGGGTCCGCGCTCGGGCGACGGAGATCTACTCCGTTTACTGCCCCGCATAGCTGCGGCTATCATTTTTCCCATTCTTTTCTCCATCTCTTTTAAAGAGGTGAGTAATACCTCGTCAGTGACCGTCTTAGGGTTGGACTGACCCGCGTCAGCTCCAGCCCCAGATCCCGATGGCCCCAAGGCTCCCTGTGGGGAAAGCAGCGGCATCATTTTGTCCGAGACCTCAGACTCTCTGGGGGAATCCCCACCTCTTGTACCCTCTGACCCGGATGCCATGGTACAATACCGAGGTACACCTGCTAGCTTATTGGTACTTGGGACTATAAATAGTTAATTGCCCAAACACCTGTTTGGGGGATAAAAAATGCTTCCTCTCCCCTAGATGACCTTTTTTTTTTTTTTGCTTCAAACCCAGGAAAGAAAAAAACATTCTGTCCCCCTGAGTAGTATTGCAAGAAAAACTATGAGATGGAAAAGAAACAGCCTATTCCTAGGCTTGAAAACAGTCTTCTGAAGACTGCAATATTCTTTCTGGCCACTGTGTGTCCTCGGCGCCCCGTGCTGCCGCTCTGGTCTTTCCTCCCCAGTTCCAAAGTATTGAATGAGCTGTATGGAACAAACAAGGAAGGGCCGCCCCTTCCTTAAGCTACTGACCCGCCCTTCCCCCCCAGCTAAACGGCGCCAATTGCGCCTATAATACGTGAACGCGCGCCGACAGGGGGGGGGGGGGGGGGGGGGGGGGAAGGGACCTCTCAGCTCCAGCAAACTGCAGCCTGGAACCACGAGGAGGTCAGCGTTTTGAGGGCTCTGAGGAGGAAGACTGAATGGAGCATCGCCTGGAGGCTTGCAGGTAAGCACAGCTCTCTGACACACACATATAGTTTTATATCACACAGGCCCCACTCAATGCTTTTCCAACACTACAAGGGAGGTCACATTTTATGGGGAATAATACACATAGAGCCATCCTATCTTTATGATATGTGACTAATTTGCCAGATGCAGCGCATAACTTTAGGCATGTCCCCTGTGACCCCCCAGAAAAAACCTGCTAAGAACCAAGTTCCGCAAGTTTTCCCCTCACTTACCTGCTCCATGCCGCAGGACTTTGCCAAGCAAGAGGCCCAATCTTCCCCCATCTCGGTGGGGATGTCTAGACCTTCAGGCCCTGGGTTCCTATGAAGGATCCACTGTCCTGGGCCCATATAGCACTCTGGCAACAGAAAACATTAGGCACCCAAAGGTTTCTAAGTTCTGGGCCCAGGGTCCAGCTCTCTAAAAAGAAAAGCATTATGGGCTATACCCCAAGGGTTTGGGGTCCGGTTACTGACCACTTTAGCGCTGAGGCCTTTGGACAGAACCGGTTAGCTCACCTAATCCCAAGGATGCGGAGGCAAGCTAAACCATGACTAACACCTAAGACACTGGCGTAAAAACTGAGGTACTCCTCCTATGGGAGGGGGTTATATAGGGAGGGGCATTTCCTGTTTGAGATTGCCAGTGTCTATCACCTGAAGGTACTCCATATAACCCATATAGTAATGAATGCCGCTCTGTGTCCCGTGATGCAACGATAAAGAAATGACACTAACTGACACTGGATAAGAACGGACTGACACTGAGTGACACTAATACAGTGATCATACTGTTTCACTGTCACTGTACTAATGACACTGGCTGGGAAGGGGTTAACATCCAGAGGCAATCAAGGGGTTAGCTGTGTGCTTAATAATGTGTGCTGCTTTTACTAATCAATGTGGCACATTTTTTAATTTAAAAATGTATTTAAAAGTAAATTTTTGATAACCGTACAATTACAAACTTGCGTCATAATTGTATATGCCATATTATTTTTTTTGCTAAATGTTTTACCCAAGTGGAGTTCCTCTTTAGTGTAGAGAAGATGTGCTGCAGAATTTAAATTCAGGGTACAGCATGGCTTTCACCCATGATATGCCCATGCTTACAGACAACTGGCGCACTTACTGGGTCTCCGTTCTGAAGATGTATTGCATCTCATGGCCTTCCAGATGGCCGTCCCGTGCCTGAGTTGCGGCACTGTCCCTCAGGAAGACTCGGAAGATGTTCTTCTGGTTGCTGTGCAGTTTTATCTCGCATCGCTCCACGCGGATGTCTGAAGAGTGGTCAAACACCACAAAGCGGCCACCCCTGGAAGCAGAGACAGAAGACTGAGAACGTTGGAAAAGATTGGAGCCAGGAGGGCCACCTTTGCACATGTGAACAATGGAGTTGGAATTCATGATAAATAATATTAAGCGCTCTTCCAGTACAAGGTCAATTGTGGCCATCCCTAGAACCTGTGTACAAGATCGCCTAGGTACATCTAGGATACAGATGTCAAACACAAGGCCAGAGGGGCCGAATGCAGCCTGCCAGGCCTTGCCTGAACCCTGCACTCTGTACATAGCGCACCCCTGAACTCTGTACATAGGGAACCCTTGGGACTGCACTCTGCACATAGCACACTACACAAAGCGCACCCCTGCACTCTGTACATAGCGCACCCCTGAACTCTGTACATAGGGAACCCTTGGGACTGCACATAGCGTACCCCAGAACACTACACAAAGCGCACCCCAGAACACTACACTCTGTACATAGATCAACATAAATGCAGCATTCAGGGGTGTGCTAAGTACAGAGTGCAGTGTTCAGGGTGCCTATTAGAAATTGAGCAGCTCTGGTCTCCGTCCACCAGCACACCCACAATAGCTCACAATATGTTACGCCTCACCAAAAAAAAAAAAAAGTGTTAGTACAGAAGGCAAAATACAAAATGTGTTTATAACCTACGATCCACGAGCAATACATGAATTATAAAGTGCTGGATATGCAAACGATAGATCAACATAAAGTGCAGCATTCAGGGGTGTTCTATCAATTGCATATACAGCACTTTATAATTCATGTATTGCTCTTGGATCATAGGTTATAAACACATTTTGTATTTTGCCTTCTGTACTAGCACTTTTTATTTTTGGTGAGGCGTAAGCTATTGTGGGTGTGCTGGTGGACTGAGACCAGAGCTGCTTAATTTCTAATAGGCACCCTGAACCCTGCACTCTGTATGTAGCACACCCCTGAACCCTGTACATAACGCACCCCTGAACCCTGCACTCTGTACATAGCACACCCCCTGAACCCTGCACTCTGTACATAGCGCACCCCCTGAACCCTGCACTCTGTACATAGCGCACCCCCTGAATCCTGCACTCTGTACATAGCGCACCACCTGAACCCTGCACGTAGCGCACCCCCTGAACCCTGCACTCTGTACATAGCGCACCCCCTGAACCCCGCACTCTGTATGTAGCGCACCCCTGAACTCTGCACTCTGTATGTAGCGCACCCCTGAACCCTGCATATAATGCACTCCTGAACTTTGCACCCTGTATATAGTGCACTCCTGAACCATGCACATAACACACTCCTAAACTCTACACCCTGTATGTGGCGTACTCCAGAACCCTGTACGTAGCACACCACAGATACAACCAGGCATTTGAGAGCAACCATACTGCTGATTCAGCCAGCCTGTGATGAATTAGAGTTTGACACCCCTGGTCTAGGACATAAGGGACATCTAGGACATAATGGCAAATCTCTGCGGGAACAATTGTACATTCCTTAGGATGTCCAAAATACTCTGTGCAGGAGGAACATTGTGTTTCAGCCATTTCATTAAATATTCTTTTATAATGCAGACTGAATTTTGAAATGAACTTCTAGTTGGACCTTTAATGTTCTGTAAATGCAGCAATGTGCAGAGGGACATAGAAGATCCCAGAAGAGACTCACTCTCTGATCCGGGACAGCATGAGACAGTCACTGAAGAGGTGCAGATAGACCTGCCGGTTGGTGCTCTTCCACTTGGAGCTGATGGGGTTGAACTCGAGAGCTGTGACCTCTCCGTGTTTAACAAGACGCCGGGAAGCTGAGATAAGGGGAAAAATCTGTAAAGTAAAAATGTAATTCCAGATTAATTCTCCTGATCTATGAAATGGTTTTAGAAACTACAATATTGGTGATGACAAATAAAGTAGAATCTGCTTGTCTGTTATACTTCATTGTATATTCATTGAACAACATTAACTAGTTCAATGACTCAAAACAAACTTCCTTATGGATTTATAGAATTGTCTTGTGAAATAATTAGTTTTAGACATATAAAATGTTACACAGCAATCCTCCTACTTCCTCTAATCCTCATCTCCTGAAATACTCTGCACTGCTGAATCACTCTGCTCTTAAAGTGATTGTAAAGTCTTGTTTTAAAAAAATAAATAATAATAATAAACATGTCAATAAAGTTTGCTATGGGGGCGCACTCGAGCCGAATCAGCTCTGTGTATCCAGTCAGACACAGAGCTGCCATTTGACCCCCCCCCCCCCCTCCTGATTGGCTAACTGACTTTGACAGCCGCAGGAGCCAATGTTGCTGCGGTGTCTCGGCCAATTAGGAGAGAGAGTCCCGGATGGCCAAGGGACTCGTGGACATTGCTGGACAGAGACGGGGCTCAGGTAAGAATTAGGGGGGCTGCTACACACAGAAGGCTTTTCATCTTAATGCATGAAGATAAAAAAAACTTCTGTCTTTACAACTCCTTTAACCACTTGACCACTGGGCACTTAAACCCCCTTAATAACCAGACCAATTTTCAGCTTTCGGTGCTCTCACATTTTGAATGACAATAACTCAGTTATACAACACTGTATCCATATGAAATTTTTTGTCTTTTTTTTTTCACACAAATAGAGCTTTCTTTTGGTGGTATTTGATCACCTCTGCGGTTTTTATTTTTTTTTCGCTATAAATGAAAAAAAGAACGTAAATTTTGTAATTTTGGTGGCACTGATTAGCACACAGGTGGCACTGGTGGGCACAGGCGGCACTGATGGGCACAGGCTGTAGTGGCACTGGTGTAGCTCTGGTAGCACCGATTAGCGCACAGGCAGCACTGGTGGGCACAGGTGGCACCGGTGGGCACAGGCGGCACTCGTGGGCACTGATGTGGCAAAGATAAGCACTGGTGGGCACAGATAAGCACTGGTGGGCACAGGTGTGGCACTGATGGGCGCTGGTGTTGGTTTGGTGGCACAGAGGTGGCACTGCTCAATATAAAAAAACTCACTGTTTGGGTTACAAATCACTCTCCTCTCCCGCTGGATCGGTGTGAGGAGAGTAATGAACTTGCAATGACCCTGCTGTCTGTCTGTTTACATTTGTGATCGCTCCGTCATTGGACGGAGCGATCACGTGGTAAACGGCCACTGTCATTGGCCGTTTACCGAGATCCGTGTTGCTACGGGTCCTGTGTACCCGGCGCGCACGGATGTTCCCATGTGCGCGTGCCAGGGCGCGCGAGGGAACGATTCTCTGAGAGGACATTAATTAACGGCCTCCCAGGGTTAAGCAACCGCCCTGTAGACGTACTTTTGCTATATGGCGGTTGTAAAGTGGTTAAAGTGATACTAAACAGAGAAGTGTTAAATTGCCATAATTCATTCACATAAATCATATTTATCATGCTCTGCTCTTTCCTATATAAAAAGACTCCCTCTATTCCTGAAACAATCTGCTTGGCTGAAGGACTTTGCCCCTTCCTTTATCTAAATCTCACCTAAAATTCTCTGCTGTGCTGGAGGACTCGGCTCCTTTCTCTAACTCTCCTCTCCTGAAATACTCTGCACTGCTGGTGCTGGAGGACTCGGCTCCTTTCTCTAACTCTCCTCTCCTGAAATACTCTGCACTGCTGTGCTGGAGGACTCAGCTCCTTTCTCTAACTCTCCTCTCCTGAAATACTCCGCACTGCTGGTGCTGGATGACTCTGCACCTTCCTCCACCTCCTCTCTGATATCAGACAATAGGTTCCCAGATGTAATGAAATGTTGGGTGGCTCACCTTGCACTCAAACTGAATCTTCTGGTGTAGTAGTATCAGCTCCTCTGTGTCCTTCATTTTCTGGACTCCCTCATTACAGTCTCTTATCAGCTATCAGGCAGAAACATGAAAGACAGACACAAAATGTTTAGAAGATGTTTTCAGGTAGTTATGTACAGCACCATGCTGACCCCTTCCATGAGCCATTAACTACCTGCAATGTATTGAAGCACAGAGACCCAGTGATGACATCACAGCATATAAAATAAAGTACTGAATGAAAAACTTAAAAACTTTATTCAAAAATGTCCTTAGTATGTTGATTGGGGAGACCAGGGAAGGGAAAATATAAGCAGAATAAACTTCAGCTTTTAAGCTTTCTACCTTCTCTATTGCATTGTGGGCTTCAGTGGCTTGCAGCTCCTCATTGGAACCCGGTGCTGAACGCTTCAATATATTCTGTAGAAAGAAAAGAAACATATATAAGTATTTAACCAGTAGGCTCAAATATCTGTTTAAAACACATTACAGAAAAAATGGGCATTTTGAAGGTTTCCACAGTAATATAATATAGTTAAAGGGGTTGTAAAGGTTTGGTTTTTATTTTCTATATAGGTTCCTTTAACCACTTAAGCCCCGGACCTTTAGGCAGCTAAATGCCCAGGCCAGGTTTTGCGATTCGGCACTGCGTCGCTTTAACAGACAATTGCGCGGTCGTGCGACGTGGCTCCCAAACAAAATTAGCGTCCTTTTTTCCCCACAAATAGAGCTTTCTTTTGGTGGTATTTGATCACCTCTGCGGTTTTTATTTTTTGCGCTATAAACAAAAATAGAGCAACACTTTTGAAAAAAATGCAATATTTTTTACTTTTTGTTATAATAAATATCGCCCAAAAACATATCTAAAATTTATTTTTTCCCTCTGTTTAGGCCGATACGTATTCTTCGACCTATTTTTAGTAAAAAAAAATCGCAATAAGCGTTTATCGATTGGTTTGCGCAAAATTTATAGCGTTTACAAAATAGGGGATAGTTTTATTGCATTTTTATTCATTTTTTTTTTTTTTACTACTAATGGCGGCGATCAGCGATTTTTTTCGTGACTGCGACATTATGGCGGACACTTCAGACAGTTTTGACACATTTTTGGGACCATTGTCATTTTCACAGCAAAAAATGCATTTAAATTGCATTGTTTATTGTGAAAATGACAGTTGCAGTTTGGGAGTTAACCATAGGGGGCGCTGTAGGAGTTAGGGTACACCTAGTGTGTGTTTACAACTGTAGGGGGGTGTGGCTGTAGGACTGACGTCATCGATCGAGTCTCCCTTATAAAAGGGATCACTCGATCGATACGCCGCCACAGTGAAGCACGGGGAAGCCGTGTTTACATACGGCTCTCCCCGTTCTTCAGCTCCGGGGAGCGATTGCGACGGAGAAATACACTAAGGGGCCTATTTAAATGGAGAAGGCTCACCTCAAACTACAGTACTTCACCCAATAGTATGGTCATACACATAGAGATTATATTATGAGACATTTGAGGTATAGCTGATATTTTGTAAAATGTTGTAAATTTTGTAAAATTCAGCATTTTTTTATACCAATATAATTAAATCAGCTATACTGAAGATTTCCCATCATATACCATTAAAGTGTATGACCATTCTATTATCATTTTAATGATTTAACAAACTGCTGTGTAGGGAACTTGAAACTGGGTGAGGAACAGTCAAACTATGCTTCTAAGGTGAGGTCATGGAAGACAGTCTTTATGTCACGGGTCATACACCATGGCAAGACTGAGCACAGAAAAAAGACAATACTGCATTAGCAAGGTCGCTCCCAGTAAAAAACACATTTTGGGTTGTCCCCAGAAAAGTGAGAGAGGGGAAATCTTCCAATGGGGACACTAGTTCTAGGGACCTGGGGGTCCCCAAGGTATTTCCTTAATTTGCAGGGATTTTCTCTCACTTCCTGTTTGGCTCTATGGGACACAAAGGAAAATCTCCCCAATGGGAATGGTGAAAAAAACAAACAAAAAAAGACGGATTATAACCCTCCCTTACTCTATCCAAAAAAAAATCAGTTTTGCCTATATTTCTATTTTGATATATACACACACACACACACACACACACACACACACACACACACACACACACACTACTGTGCAAAAGTTTTTGAAATGAATCCTCAAAAATACAACTTGCCTAATAATTTTGCACACAGTTTATAGTGTATGCGTGTGGATATATATCCACATACACTATTAACTGTGTGCAAAATTATTAGGCAAGTTGTATTTTTGAGGATTCATTTCAATAATTAAACAACTGCAGTGTCAATCCAAAATGTTAATAAACCTGAATATTTAAGAACGTAAAAGTGAGGTTTTGGCTTTCTTAGGAGAATATCTAAGCGTGCACAATAATTGGAAAACTATTGGTGTGCAGAATTATTAGGCAACTAAATGAAAAACTATAAAACTTCCCCATCTCACTTGTTTATTTTCATCTGTTAAAGTAAGAGTTATAAACAAACAACTACAAATTTACAACTAAACATTTCTGACTTTTAAAAAAGTAAAATAAAAAAAATCAGTGATCAATACAGCCACCCTTCTTTTCAATAACAGTCATAACCCTTCCATTCAGGGAGTTTGTCAGTTTCTTGACCTGTTGACGTTTAACTTTTTGTGCAGCAGCAACCACAGCCTCCCAGACATTGTTCAGAGAGGTGTACCGTTTTCCTTCACTGTAAATCTGCTGTCTAAGAAGGCCCCACAAGTTCTCAATAGGGTTTAGGTCAGGTGAGGAAGGGGGCCATGTCATTCTTTCATCTTTAAAACCTTTACTGGCTAGCCATTCAGTGGATTACTTCAATGCATGCAATGGAGCATTGTCCGCCATAATTATCATGGTCTTCTTGAAAGATGCAGACTTTTTCCTGTACCACTGCTTTAAGAAAGTGTCTTCTAAAAACAAGCAGTAGGTTTGAGAGATTATTTTGAGTCCATCTTCAACCTGAAAAGGTCCAACTAGCTCATCTTTAATAATACCAGCCCATACCAGTACCCCACCACCTTGATGGCATCTGAGTTAAAGTGGAGCTCTGTGCCCTTAACTGATCAAGCCACAGGCCCATCCATCTGGTCCATCAAGAGCCACACTCATCTTATCAGTCCACAAAACCTTTGAAAAATCTGTCTTCAGAAATTTCTTGGCCCAGTCTTGAAGTTTCAACTTGTGTGTCTTGTTCAGTGGTGGTCGGGTTTCAGCCTTCCTTACCTTGGCCATGTCTCTGAGTAATGAACACCTTGTACTTCTGGGCACTCCAGGTAGGTTGCAGTTCTAGAATATGACAGCACTAGAAAATAATGGGTTCTTGGTAGCTTTGCATTTGATTCTTCTCAATTCATTTGCGAGTGAGTGAGAAACTTATATAGCGCTGCACATGCGAACTGAATCGCCTCTGGGCGCTTGGTGTCCATTTCTTTTTTAGTCCTCAGAAGAGATGGGTTTTGATCTTTCTCCTGAAGGCCAAATGGTTCTCTTCCAGCCGAATGCTGGTTGGTAAAGCGTTCCATAGTCTAGGTCCTTGGACCGCAAATCTTCTTTCTCCTTTGGATTTGTATCTGGAGTAGATTCATTTGTGTCTTTTTTTTCTCAACACGTTTCTTGCAACCATGTTTGCTATTTGCAACAAAACATTTGATGGTTCTGTGATCATGCCTCAATATCTTAGCAATTTCAAGAGTGCTGCTTCCCTCTGAAAAATTAAATTTTTTGACTTTTCCGAGTCAGTTAAATCTCTTTTTTGGCCCAAGAAGCTGCCTAATAATAATGCACACCTTGATATAGAGTGATGATCTCCTCAGGCCACACCCTTCCTCATTATACAAATACATGTCACCTGATATGCTTAAATCCAATAAACATGGAGTTGGACAATATGCATAAAAATTATTATACGGTTAAAATACTCACTTGCCTAATAATTATGCACACAGTGTATGCATGAACTATAGACATGCACTATACGCAATGGTTGAGACAGTCAAACCAGAAAGAAGATAGATGCTTTTGGGGCCTTGATAGAGGTGGGCAGTGACCTGCCACCATGTTGGAAAGGTATAGAAACGTTGGTATCTGACCGGCTAGCTAAACACCAATGAAGAAGACTTTACCTGTAAGAGCAGTCTAAGGCGAGTGATCCTCTGAAAGGGAAGGATGAGAAATGACTTGAGGCTCAGTCTCTGGCACACAGGGTCACTCTCAAGCTTTGATAAAACCTGCTGGAACCGCGGGTTATTATTCCTGAAGGGAAGAAGCAAAGAATATTTTTTGCTAGGCTAAAAAAATAAAGCACGTGAGTGAATAACAAATATATTTTTAGGTGGCAGTAATAGAGGGTAGCAGTGTCATTTTTGCTATAACTACAAAGCGGGGTCTTGTGGCTCAGTGCTATCGTGCCGTCTCTGTCATGAGAAAAGTATGGGGGCTCTTCTTTGAGTGATAATTCACTGGATGACATGCTGATACTTAAGGCTTCAATCCTTTTTGTGCTCCTGACCTAAATAGCTAATCATTTATATGCTCCACGTCACTCAACCTGAAAGTATGAGGACATCCTGGCTGTGGGATAGACGAACTGTGGGGGGCAGCTCTGTGATGAAGGTAGGTGTTGCAAAAAAATGTTAATAAAACTCTAGGGCAGGGGTGTCAAACTCAATTTCATTGTGGGCCGCATCAGCATTATGATTGCCCTCAAAAGGGCCGGTTGTATCTGTAAGATTAGATGTCCAGCGCATCTCCTCCCCTTACATTAGATGTCAAGAGCCACCCCACCATCAGAAGTTAAGTCCCCTACTCTCCCTTACATCACAGTGCACCCCCCTTTCCTTATGTTGGAGATGGGAAGAAGCTGGGTGCATTGAAAGCAGAAAGTAAGGCTCCGGAGTAGGACCAGAGAAGGGCTGCTGCGAGGGCCACATGAAATGGCCTGGAGGGCCGGATTCGGCCCTTGGGCCTTGTGTTTGACACCTGTACTCTAGGGGGACATGAAGTGTGCATGCTTCTGCCACAACACTGGCTACAACTGCCAACATTTCTTTAAAAAAGGAAAGGCAAATTAATTCAAGACATTATCCTCGACAATACAGTCCATATAAACGAATCCTTCTGGTCATAGGATAAAGGAGTTTTTCCATTTTCAGACAGAATGTGGCAAAGGCTCCCACTCCTTACATTCTACAGGTTCGCTATTTTACCTGCGCTGCCAAACAGGTAAAATGAGGCCAAGCTTTGCTTAAGTAGGGGATTTACATATACAGTAACTTGAGCAGTCTATATAGTTTGGATCTACTGATTATTTTGCTATGTGCAATGCATTGTGGCCTCCGCTAATGTATTTTTCTCAATATATGCTCAGCTGAAATTGTTTAGGTTAGCGACAGGTTTACCTTGAGTCCTTACTATAGACTTAGAGCAGGACATCTTACAAATTGGGGTCTCCTTCTACACCGTTTACTCTACTCAATTCACTTTCCGTCCGAGCCATCTTAGAATGCATGCATCTTAGAAGGAACCTTAAGCCCCAAGTACAACAAATGTGATCATTATAACCTGAGTGGAGGTCACCCTTACATCAGCCTCTGGAAGGTTCTGTCCTGGTAACTCTGGTTAGTGACGTAGGGCAGATAGACTTTGCGGAAGTTTGGCTCATGACTGATGACCACTTCGCACACTTGAAAGTTGTACATGTTGTTCTCAAATTCTTCTTCCAGGTCAAACAAGAAGCTGAAGGGAGGATATTAATATCAAAGATCAATACATACTTTATAGTTGGTTATACACCGATAATGAAATGCCTACTGTGCATGTATGATCCAACTGCTAGACAATTATGTACAACGACATAACTACATATAATTGTTACACCAGGGTGTGTAGGGTAATGTGCGGAGATAAACCTGGCACTACTGGAGTCGTCTTAATGCCCAACCCAACATGACCATATGACTTCTACTCTACCTCTCCCAATCCCTAATCGCAGTATGTCCATAACAATCATTGCTGGATCAGGGGACAATGCTGCCAGATATATAAGCAAATTAAATGTTTAAGTTAGCGCAGTGCTGGGACAAGGTCACCAGGAGCCCAGGGCAAACATACCAAACTACGTGCCCTCCAAGATGTATGAAAAATGATGTCTCGACAAAAATTCCCCTCCAAAATATTGAACACGAATCTGCATGTTTACCCTCTAAGCATAAATTCCCCTCACAGGAAAATCTGCCCCCCTGCTGAAATCCCACCTCCCAGCACAAAAGTTTGCCCCACCCCAACACAATCTCCCCCACCTAAAAAAAAAAAAAAAATCACCCTTTTTAGAGCAAATCTTCTACCCCTCAATAGTTCCCTTTGAGTACGTATCCTCCCCCCAATTCCCCCTTCTAGCACCACCAAAAAAAAAAAAAAAAAAAGAAATCCCTTCCCAGCACAACCCCACTCCACCTCCCCCTTTACCATATCGCCTCAGCCTCCCCCCCCCCCCCACCACCACATGGAGCCACAGTGCCCAGGGCAGCCCGTCCCCCTCCTGCCTACCCCTTGTCCCAGCCCTGAGTCAGCGCTACAGATGGAAGAACCCTCAATGCGAAGGTCCAAGTAGTGTCCCAGAAAGAGTGGCCTCTTCTCTCTTGTAGAACAAATAACAAGCAACCGCCACATGGAACCAAGATACCACTTTGGCCCAGCTGTCCACTTCAAATCAGGGGAAACCAAACTGGAACAAACGCAAAAAATGAAGGCACACTGGTCTAGTGCATTACCGTAATTCCTTTTATTGTTATAAAAACGTAATAGATTTCAATGTACTCAAAAAGTACAGTGTAAAACGCATCTAACAGAATCCCATCCAATCACCGATGCTGTGGCACGTCCATCCAGAATAGTGTGGCTTATGTGCTTCAAGGGCTGTGCCCCCTTCATCAGAGCGCTGATAAAGGGAGCACAGCACTTGAAACACGCAAGCCACACTATTCTGTTTAGATGCACCACAGGGTCGGTGAATGGACAGAATTGTGTTGCATGCATTTTACCCTGTACCTTTGTGAGTACATTGAATTTTTTTTTTTTTATCAATAAAAAGGTATTAAAGGTAATGGACTAAGCCACTGCACTGCCTTCTTACTACCAGATATATGCCTATCTTAAAGTAGAACTATAGGCAAAACTTTTTTTTCCCCCCATTTTGGATAGAGCAAGGGAGGGTTATAACCCCTGTGAGATTTGTTTTCGCCATCTGTGTCCCATTGGGGAGATTTTCCTTCACTTCCTGTCACATAGCCAAACAGGAAGTGAGGGAAAATCCCTGCAAATTAAAGGAATTCCTTGGAGATCCACAGGTCACCAGAACTAGTGTCCCCATTGGAAGATTTACCATCAGCCTCAATGTAGCCTCATATCATCCATATATAGCGCACTCTGGGTCACTTGAAAAAACCCTTTTCCTAGAAAGACCATTGCAAACATGGAGGCTACATTGAGGCTTCGGATAGCATCACTCTACAACCTTAAAAACACTGTGTACCACACTTTGCTGCATTTTGCATACGATTCTCTTTGACCACCCAGCAAATGAAGTTTTTCTATTTTGGGAATCATTCTACTGGATGGGGCAATGTTGGTGAGCTGACGCCATTGTTGGCAGTGCTTCATCAATTTTTTAAGTTGCATAGTAGAACATAGCACATGACAAATTTATGACTGCATATTCTCCTATCCAACTCCTTTGACGAAGGGCTTGAACCAGAAATGCGCCGGGTACCGGAGATATTATTTAATAACCGGAGAGTATTCAATCATTTTCTCATTCTTACTATGTAATCTGTCATGTTTTTTTGGTGATTTTTTTGTTTTTTTTTGATACGATCATTTCATGTTTGAATGACCAAACTATTTTACGTATAATAAATATATTTTTCATTCTATTTGTGTGGTTGTTGCCTATAAAGTCCCAATCAAGGGGTGTCTTCTTTTTTCCAGAAACTCCATTAGAGTGTATAAAGAGGAGATTGAAGCAGGTTCTTGATGTGCATTGTCATCTGACATGTAAGGCTGGCATTCAATGACACTACTTAAAAATGCAAATAATATACCGCTAAACTAGGTCACATGTGAGTCAGCAAGATTAATTATTATAGGGCTTGGCTCTATATATAAATACTGGGTCATTGTGATAATAACAGTAGATTTGGATTTGCTATCATTATATTATTATTTATTCTACCCTGTTCAATTCTAAATAAAATTGTGTAATATAGCACCAACATATACTGTATCATATTACAGAGCACGTGTTACCATTTCCAATCTAAACATCGCTGACACATACACACGTACTCTCTTTTTATAATGAAACCCAACACCATCTTAACTACTTGACCTCTGGAAGGTTTTACCCCCTTCATGACCACTGCATTTTTTGCTATTCAGCACTGCGCTACCTTAAAGCGGTTGTATACCCAATAATTTTTTTTTTTTTTTTTTTTACACCTGAAAGGCAAAAGGCATAATGAGCTAGTATACACCGCATACTAGCTCATTATGAAATACTTACCTTGGAACGAGGTATAGAGAGCTTACCTGGTCCACGCCGAGCGAGATGTCATCTTGCCTCGGCGTGTCTTCCGGGTATCGCCGCTCCAGCACTGTGATTGGCTGGAGCGGCTGCCGGTCCTTTAGCCGAGGATCCCCACTGCGAATGCGCTGATGCGAGGGGAATATCTCCTAAACCTTACAGGTTTAGGAGATATTCTTTATACCTACAGGTAAGCCTTATTATAGGCTTACCTGTAGGTAAAAGTGGTAATAAAGACTTTGGGCCAGATTCACGTAGGAGAGCGTATATTTATGCGGGCGTAGCCTATCCTATTTACGCTACACCTCCGCAACTTAGATAGGCAAGTGCAGTATTCACAAAGCACTTGCTCCGTAAGTTGCTGCGGCGTAGCGTAAATGGGCCGGCATAAGCCCGCGTAATTCAAATTTGAAAGAGGTGGGCGTGTTGCATTCAAATGAGCCGTGACCCCAAGTAAATGACGCGCCTAACGAACGGCGCATGCTCAGTATCACGTCGAATTTATGCCCTAAGATACGCCAGGCCCAATGCCTGTGACGTGAACGTAACCTACGCACAGCCCCATTCACATACGACTTACGTAAACGACGTAAAAAAATACGCTTGCCGACGTCCATACTTTGCATTGGCTGCGCCTCATATAGCAGGGGTAACTTTACGCCGGACATAAGCCTAACATAAAAGGCGTAGCGGCGCAAGTACATTCGTGAATCGGCGTATCTACTTAATTTACATATTCGACGCGTAAATCTACGGAAGCACCCCTTGCGGCCAGCGTAAATATGCACCAAAGATACGACGGCGTAGGAGACTTACACCGCTCGTATCTTGGCCAAATCTATGCGTAACTGATTCTAAGAATCAGGCGCATAGATACGACGGCTCGCATTCGGACTTACGACGGTGTATGTGGAGATACGCCGTTGTAAGTCCTTTGAGAATCTGGCCCTTTACTACCACTTTAATTGCCAATTGCACGGTCATGCAACGTTGTGCGCAGATGACATTTATATCATTTTTTTCACACAAACAAAGCTTTCTTTTGGTGGGATTTGATCCCCACTGGGCTTTTCTATTTTTTTTTTTTAAATATAAACGAAAAAAAGACCAAACATTTCATTTTGTACACCTCCCCAGATATTTTCTACTTTCTGTTACAAAACGTATTCATCTAAAAAAAAAAAAAAAACAATTTCTTCATAAATTCAGACCAAAATGTATTCAGCTGCATGTCTATAATAAAAAATCCCAATAAGTGTATATTAATCGGTTTGTGTGAAAGTTATAGCTAGATTCAGATAGGTTTACGCCGGCGTATCAGTAGATACGCCGTTGTAACTCTGAATCTACGCTGTCGTAAATTTAAGCGTATTCTGGAAACCACATACGCTTAAATTAGGCTAAGATACGAGCGGCGTAAGTCTCCTACACCGTCGTATCTTAGGGTGCATATTTACGCTGGCCGCTAGGTGGCTCTTCCGTTGAGTTTGGCGTAGAATATGCAAATGACTAGATACGCCGATTCACGAACGTACGTGCGCCCGTCGCAATTAGTTACGCCGTTTACGTTAGAGATACGCCGGCGTAAAGATAAAGCTGCTCCCTAGGTGGCGCATCCCATGCAAGGTATGGACGTCGGAACAGGCCTATCTTTTTATGTCGTTTGCCTATTTTTTCGTTTATCAAAAAATAAAAAACCCAGTGGTGATTAAATACCACCAAAAGAAAGCCTTCTGTCTCAAAAAAATATATACAAATTTCAGGTAGTTACAGTGTTGCATAACCACACAATTGTCAAAGTATTACAGCACTGAAAGCTGAAAATTGGCCTGGCCAGGAGGGGGATGAGAGTGCTCAGCAGGCAAGTGGTTAAAATATACCTAAAAGTAAAAGCTTTTTTTTTTTTTTATTGCGGTTAAGTGGAAAGGATTATAATTTACCCTATTGCCCTGGTACTTTTATCATCTACACAGAAAGTGACTGGTTATCCAATATTTTACAAAAATTTTATTTTCCCTCACTTCTTCCTTTAGTTTAACCATTTGTACTCTATTCAAATGAAAACAGTTGATGAAAATGAAGGTGACCACTCATTAAGAGATCACAGTAGATAATAGGTAGAAAAGTGAAGTGTCATTGGAGATTAGAGTAGTAGAAGCACTTACTCATTGCTGGCATCTCGAACCTCGGAAAGACGGGAGAAGAGCCACTGCCGGTCCTGGGCGCCCAGAACTTCATGCAGCTCCGTACTGCGCTGAAAATGATCCACAGCGATGTTCAGACTGCGCAGGTAAAGCGCCTCAGACATGATGAGTTCAAACTTGGCCTGAAAAGATCAGACAAATTAAATGGTTGGAGTGTCTGGGGTATATATGCTTCAAGACATGGAAAATGCAGGACAATACGACTTTGGAAAGCAGCGAGATCTGTCCATTTTGAAAGCAACCAATTCAGGTTCAGAAACGACTAGTATATCAACATTGTTACCTAGAAATATTTGGACTAACTATGGGCTTATGGTGTCCATTTCAGGGCATCCTTCCAATATACTGCTGTGCTCTTCCTTTTACCTGTAAACATTTGGCTTAAATCTTTGCCTATGGTGTCCAATTCAGGACATCTCTTCTAATTTCCCTGGAAAAATTTGGCGTGACTTTTGGTCTGTGGTGTCCAATTGGTGTCCATATTTGCTCATCCCTCCCATATACCTCAGCTCTAGAATCAGGTCAAATGTTTCATTGTCTATGGTTTCCAGCTCAGGACATCCTTTCAATATACCTTTGCTCCTTCTCTATCTAAAAAAATGGTGTCCAATAGGTGGAAACCTGGAAACATTTGGTCTGACTCTTTGCCTTATGTGCCCAATTGGTGTCAATATTAAGCCACCCATTCCATATACAGTACCTCAGCTCTTCCTCTTTACCTGGAAACATTTGACCTGATTCTTGATCTATGGTGTTCAATTCAGGACATCTTTCCAATATACCTTTGCTTTTTCTTTTTACCTGGAAACCTTTTTGCTTTATTCTTGGCATATGATGACCAATAGGTGTCCAGAGTAGACATTCGTCCTATAAATCTCTGCTCTTTTTTACCTAGAAACATTTGGCCTGATTCTTGGTCTATGGTGCCACATTGTTTCCCCTTTTACTTGGAAACATTAGGCCAGATTCTTTGAATATGGTGCCAATTGTTGTCCAGTTCAGGACATTCTTCCCCTACAGCTTGGCTGATCACCAGCCTCCCCACTAAACTACCATATCTATCCTAGCAAAGATGTTACCTCTCTGCTACAAATATTAGCGCAACAAACAGGCTAAAATGCATTCCTTTCCTGGAGAAAATGCTGCTCTGAGTACTCTGCATTGCTGCCCGCATAACCTCTAATGAGGAGAAGTCTCAGGCCAGCTAAACTCTAATGTTTTGCCATGACAAAGATCACACATTTAAATACTGAAGGAAGCCTTGAGCAGAATATTCTCCAGGCAAGGCACACATTTCAGACCTTGTGTTACCTTTAATTGTTTAATCCAAGAGACTATTTGTTTAGATAGTTGCATACTAAAAGGATAAATGCACTTTTCTACTTGACCCAGTCACAGAGACAGAAAGTGATGGGGGATCCAAAATGTTATGGTTGTCACCAGAATTGGAGGAGGGTTTCTTTCAATGAGGACACTTGTCCTTGTGTCCAAGAGGGAATTTCCCTTCACTTTGTAGAGATTCCCTCTTACCTGTTGTGTATCTAATACAGGAAGTGAGGGTAAATCTCGCCAATGGGACACAGAAGAGAAATAAATGAAAAAGAGGTTCTCACCATTTTTCCCTACAGTCCTACAGATTATTATTACTGAAAATACCTTTAATGTTTAGGAGCAGCCCTGGGTGTCAAATACGCCAAGTACACCACATTCCTTTTTCTTTTATGTATTCATATATAACGTTCTGTTTATAGCGTATCATGAGCTGTAGATATAGTATTTAATCGCAGGGGTTCCCTGAGACCTAAAAGTTATTTTAATGGCACGTTCACACAAACGGATTTTCCTTTGGAAAAAAAAAAATCGGATCGTTTTTCTGACGGAATTCTGATGGGGCATACACATGGTCAGAATATCCAACGAAAAGCTCCCATCTGACTTTTTCCATCAGAAATTCAGACCGCGTGTATGCAGCATTAGGGTTCCTCCATGTTTACAAGTTTGAGAAAGGTTGCCCCGTATGGACAGGTTCTTTTTGTACCATATCATCATGCAACAAAGAGGTCCAGTTGGGCCTCATTTGTAAAAAATGAAATAAAATAAAAAGTTACATTGTTTCTTTACCAACCTCCTGCAGCTTTTGCTCTGCTCGGGACATTAACATAAAGGTGGCACTGTCACGGATCCTAGGGAGGTCCTGCCACAAAGAGTCTGCCGAGGAGATGGACAAGCGCTGCAAATAGGAATCCTGAGAAGATAGAATCCTCCGGCGTTGACGAGGAGATCCAGGATCCTTCTCTTCCGCGGGAGAGTCGCCAGGCTTTTGCCTTTGGATCTCCTGGTTCAGTGCAACGTCGCTGTATTCCTGATAGAGCAAGCTGGCTGAAATATGAACAAGAAAGAAGACAATTTAAAAGGGGACCACCAAAACAGCAACCTCTGCAGACTGGAACATGGTACTGTAAACATTCAGGAAAATCATATGGTGTAAAGTTTTGGAATCAAACAAGACAGTACCACCATGCAGGTTATGGTGAGAAAAGACTCCATACTATAGACTCCATAGAATCCATGATCTTCCATACACTGCACTGATGAGGGTCCTAAAGTTTGAAAGGGCTTGTTCGTCATCAATATTGCAGTTTATAAAAAACATGGATTCTAAGGTTTGGAACCCTACAAGATAGTACCAACATACAGGTTATGTCGAGAAAGGACTAGAGGAATTAAAATGTCAAAACAAATCAGTGCTTAGCACAGTAAAGCCATCATTCCCCCATTGCGACCCAAGACCTACTCTATAAAAGCCCTAGTTTTCATACACTGATTTGGTTAGTGGGCCCTTTTATTCTTTCCTTAGTCCCTTTAAACCATAGCCTATGGTTATGTTGGGTCCCAAGAACCCATTGAATCCATGGCTTCACTAAACTGCACGGATGACAACCCCAAAGCTTCAAACAGCTCATTGGCCATCATCAGTGCAGTGTATGAGAACAAGTGATTCTACAGAGTAGGGTTTGGGACCCAACAAGACAGTACCACCATACAGGTTATGGTAAGAAAGAAATCAAAAAGTCAAACCGAATCAATGTTTAGCACAGTAAAGCCATCTTTCCGACATCGGGTCCCAAGACTTTTTCAATAAAAGCCATGGTTTTCATACACCAATTTCGTTGTAGGGCTTTTGGATGCTTTCTTCAGTCCCTTTACACCATATCCTATAGTTATGTTGTCTCGTTGGGTCCTAAGGTCCATGCTAATAACTCTAGTCTATAGAATCCATGGTTTTCAACTACTGCACTGATGATGGCCCTAAAGCCCCAAACATCTGTATATAGTTTGGAATAAATGTTTTTTATTCCTTTAGTCCCTTCTCACCATAACCTATAAGGGTATACTGTCTCCTGACATTAATACGAGTGTTATTAAGTATCACTGTGGGGTGATGAGCGAAGGATCCTCTATATAATAAAACCATTACAAGGCCTTACCACTCTCACATTTAATCTAAAAAGTTCTGATCATCTTCAGTCATTAAATCCTTTCCCCCCCCCCCCAACTATCTTGTGATTGATATTCGTTGGTCCTTTTTAACACTTACAGGAGCGGATGAGGGTGGTGTACTGCATGTGCATACTGTGCTTTGTATCAGATGTAGAAGGCTGGATCTGAGAACGTTTTCCTCTGATTAAAAAAATAAAAAAAGATTGGAAACAGATGAAAATTATACAACATTTAGAAGCAATTCTATCAGAGGGTATTTGTGTTCTTGGTTGTTTAGTTTTATAGTTATGTTCTGAATTCTTACCGTCGAAGGACAGTCTCTGGGCTTGGGCTTCTTGAAGACTTCTTGGAACTCTGTTCAGCTTCTGCCATATAATAATACATAATTACTTTAAAGATTCACTTTAGTGAGATCACTGCTCATGTGTTCCTTAGACTGTTCACCTGGCTGTTCCCAACACCCAAAACTTCCAGGTAGACAGTGACAAAGCCGGGAATTAAGTCAAGGAGATCTTGAGGTTGGAAAACCCAGACATATAAGATACCATGGACTAGCTCAGACCATCGGGCTCCACTTATAACTAAAGAAACTATTTTGAGTCACATGGCCCTTAAAGTAATTTACCACACTGTGTAGAAAGTGTCTTCAGGCTGCTATAGCTTGATAACACCAAACTGAATTTCAGTGCAAAATGTCATACTCAGGGCTTTTTTTCAGGTGGAACTTGGTGGAACTCCGTTCCACCTCCTCTGGCTCAGACCCTTTGGTGCCTGCTCACCACAATCACTTGTAAACACAGAAGTCCGGTTTCTGTGTTTACAAGTGACAGCTCTGCACCCTGTGTGCATCCCTCCTGAACTCTGCATGCAATGCAATACTGGTATTTAATGCCCCTTTAAGACCCTCCTACTGTTTGTGCGGTGTGTGTGGGAGCAAAAAATTTGGGGGGGTTTGTGATTGAGTTCCAGCACCTATTGTTTGAGAAAAAAAGCCCTGGTCATACTTAACAGGAAAACACTCCCGTTTGTGTGGAGGACAAAGTTCCTTTGATGCACTTAGGTGACCTTTATAATTTAGATAACAAAACTATATGCAAAGTGATATATTCAAGAAACAAAGGTTGATTTAGCATGTTTCCATGACCATTTTAGGTAAAATCTATTTAGCTATTCTATCAGCGATAGGTCTAAACATTTGCTAAAAGACAATCTCCTGCATAGTACCAATACCCAGTTCCAACTCTTGGCTCCCTGGTCAAGGGGAAGAAAGAAAATGTGTGGAAAACAGACAAAAGTTAAAAACCGCTCTAAAAATCCTTTTATGGAAAATGGAAAAATAAAAAATTAGACCCCAACTGGTGTCTGTGTCCATTTTGGGGGATTTTTAGAAACAGAGAAGTGACAGCAGAGAAAGACCATGTGAGTGAGTCCACTGTGTTTGCCCCCTTTTTTTTTTTTTTAATACATGTTTTTGTTTCTTTTTACCTTTTTGGCTTGAGTATAGAACAATGTTTGTCCCAAGTTTGTTTGAATCTACTTAAGTCACATGGGCTGAATATCGAGCGGTATCGGCCAGTTCAATAGAAACTGTCCGACATTTGGCCCATGTGCATGGCAGCTAATCTGTCAAAAGCCGGCTGATCAGCTGGTGTGACGTCAACACTGCGCATGCGCAGATCGTCTGAGACATTATCTGATCCAATAATCGACAGAACACCGGCTGGAAGGAGACGGATATAGTGTCAGCTGTCGCTCCATCACCACACTCATTTGCATAGAGCGGAGGATGTACCTGTGATCAGGTCCAAGGGCAGGCGGAGGGATATCAGTGGAAGGATGCAGTGATGAAAGAAGAGAGGAGAGGATGGGAGGCTGGGTTATGGGGTGCAGGAAAATGAATATATGGGGGTGCAGGGAGCACAGTGTTATTTATGTCATATAATGTACTCCATGTACCCACAAATTCAAAACCCACCTTCATTTTACAATACTGTGCTCCCTGCACCCCCAGACTCATTACCCCCCATATATGATACTGCTCTTGCTGCACCCCATAAATCACTTATGACCCCATATATAACACTGTGCCTCCTGCACCCACAGGAGTCTGGGGATGCAGTGAGCACATTGTAATATATGGGTGATAAGACTTGGGGTGCAGGAAGCACACTGTTAAATATGTGGGGTTGCTATGTCTTGGGGTACAGTGTTATGAGTGTGAGGGTTTGGGGGTGCAGGGAGAACAGTGTTTTATATGGAAGTGAGGAGTCTAGGGGTGCAGGGAGCACTGTATTATATATGAGGGGTGATGAGTCTGGGGATGCAGGGAGCACATTGTTATATATGGGGGTAATAAGACTGGGGGGTGCAGCAAAGCACACTGTTAAATATGGGAGCTTTGTTATGTCTGGGGGTGCTATAAGGAGTGTTATATATGAGTGTGATGAGTTTGGGGGTGCGGGGAGCATGTCCTCTGCTCTATGCAAATGAGTGTGGCGATGTAGTGACAGTAGGGTGACCACGTGTCCCGGATTGCCTGGGACAGTCCCGCATTTTGCAGGTCTGTCTCGTGCACCTTCATACCAGGACAATACAGTGTCCCGAAATGAAACTGACACAGCCACCCCCCGGGCCAATCTGATGCCCCCAAAAAAGGCCACCACATCACTGCTTTACTCACTGACAGTACTTGTCCTGACCGGGAATGCCTGGAGAAGCACAATCCTCGCCCCCTGCTTGTGATTGGACACAAGAGGCAGGATTTATTATTTCTCCAATCACTGTGCTGTGATTCGTGAGATCTGTCTCTCTCCAGCCGGTGTTTTGTCGATTACTGCATCAGCTAATGCCTCCGACAATCTGCGCAGTGTTGACTACTTGCGATTGGGAGCTTTCTGATTTGGTGATCACCATGACAGCCAATCACAGTGGTCATATGATCATTAACCCCACACTGCCTATTGGCATCCTAAACCCCTTAAAGGGCCAGGAGGCGCCAACTTCAAGGTCCCTGGAATTATGCACAATAGCACTGGAACCTGGATGACACCATTGTTCATATTTAGTAAATTGTAATGGCATTTTTATAAATAATGTTTGTATTTTTAATATTGCCCTTTAGGCCACATAAAAAGATCGTCTCCCTAAACAAGGAACGGTATTCAACAACATTTTTTGCACTGGTACATGTTCCCATGGCAGTACCTAGCTACCCATGCCGTTTTTAACAAAAGGGGTTTCGCACTATGTTTGGGTTTAGAAGATGATTTAATGGTTTGCCAAACCTCTTGTGAACCAAACTTTGCAAGCTCATTCTTCACTACTGGCGAGATTAAATTGGGATCCTGCTTTTGAGGACACTGGAAGTGTGTTGCTGGGGATCACCAGATGAAATTAATGGAAATTAAAGAAAAAAAACTAGAAAAAGGGATGGAGTCACCAAAGGTCAGTACAAGCATGATGGGGTAGTGTCACTGGATGGCCACACTTCATGGCTATATAAGAAATGGCACACACCGAAGCTAACACAACAGTGGGAGCTGGCATCAAGAGAAGACATCAGCAGAGGGAGAAGAACCAGAAGAAAAACCAGAGGAGGAAGACAGTGGAGGGAGAAGAACTGAAGGAAGAACCAGAGGAAGAAGACATCAGCGGCGGGAGAAGACCAGAGGGAGAAGACATCACCTGGAGAAAGAAGACACGTTGGAGCTACGACGGAGGACATTCTTAATTTCGCCAAAAAATCCTAAAAAAAAAAAAAATAGAATTTTTTTTTTTGTATACTCACCCGAAATACCTGTTGCTATGCGGAAGTCCGTAATCTCCCTCCTACATAGCCACGGCCCATCGTCGTCGTCGTCGTCTTCTCCTAGTGAATGGGGCGCGCTGCTTTCTGGGAACTGTGTGTGTTCCCAGAGAGCAGCCGCCCATTCACAAGTCGGCGCAATAGGAAATGGGCAGTGAAGCCGTAAGGCTTCACTGCCTGTTTCCCTTAGTGTGAATGGCGACGCAGGACCTGCACCGATCGAGGGATCGGCATCGGGGGGGCCATCAGCGCGGGCGAGTAGGACAGGTAAGTGTCCTTATTAAAAGTCAGCAGCTACACTGTTAGTAGCTGCTGACTTAAAAAAAAAAAAATTTGCAGGTGGAATCCCGCTTTAAGCTTTAACAATAAAACCTGGAAGGCAATTGGTTTCTATGTAGAGCTGCACCAGATTTTGCACTCTCCAGTTTCAGTACCCCCCCCCCCCCTTGTTTCTTGCCATTTGCATTGATTGTTTCTAACATTCAAAACATGGGACATTTGGATTGTAGAAAATCAATAGTAATATGTATGAACATCTTGAGACTCTGAGATTTACTCTTACTTACGGGTAAAAAAAAAAAAAAAAAAAAAGAAGAACATTTATTTCATTACTACAGATAGATACTTGCACTTACCTGCCAATATTTCCCTGGGAGACTTGTTCATTTTTTGACCAATGTCTTGTTCATTGATTTTTGGCTGTCTAGGCAAAAGTCTCTGTCTGGTGGTGGAGATATGGGCCTTGGTACCAGCAGGCCTTGAGCCCTTTTCCAAAGAGCTTGTTTCTTCTGAAGGAAACTCATGTGGGATGGTGGGCAGGGTCCTGGTACCAGAAGGCCATGGAGTCTTTTCCAATGAGCTTGTGTCTCCTAAAGAAATCTGTGGGATTGTGGGCAGGTTCATGGCACTAAAGCGCTTGAAAGGTGGAACGGTAGCAGTATTTCTCTTGTGTCTTACAGTAGGCCGTCTTACCAAGGGATTTTCAGAATGACGCAAGGGGCGGGGAGGAAGCCACAGAGGGGCAATTGGGTGAGTAGATGGTGGATCAGTGGATGTGGTCTCCACATTTGCCACAGACGATGCAGGAGATCTACTGAGTATGGCTGGAGGCTGTGTACCTTTCAAAAGGACCTCTGTATCACGAGGTGGGGAAGGCATCCTTCTCTTATTTTCTTTCCCATGCGGTAACAGGGGACTCGACTGGTAGAATCCCTGTTCTTCTGTACTTTCTTGAATGAAAAAGAGTGGATTGAAGATCTGCATCCGTGTTGGAAAAAATGTAGAATCCTGCTTTGGTGTAGCTTCTTCAGCCTTCTGTTCAACGCTCATGTTGTAGTCTACTGGTGGGTAAACTATGGAGGTCTGTGCTTTCTCCAGAGGTTTGCTTTCTCGGATAGTTTGAGGTGATGTAGCAGTGAAAGATGCAGTAAAGTTGTCCAGTGGCGGAGTCACACTTCGCAATCTAGGCCTAGGTTTCTCCTCGTGTTGATCATCCTGCTGGTCTATTTCCTCTTGATCATAGCTAGGGCCAGGGTCAGTGTTGCTACGCTGCCTTGTTAACAGTAAAGGTGGATTATCACCCCCAGTGTCCTCTACTGCACCAGTATTTATACATAAATCTACTTTACCCTGACCATCAGGCTCTGGTCCTACATGTGACAAAGTTCTTTCTGGTAAAATGTGTTCATCTGCAATGGTCGAAGTTGCTTCCGGTACAAAGACTGCATCGGTTTCTGGTTTGGTAAAAAGTTCAATCTTGGGAGAGAAGTTGCCAATTTTAAATCCCCTGTCAAAAATTAATCGTTGGTTAAAACAGTCTGGCTCATCCTCAGCAAGTTCTCCATGGTCTTCTAAAAATTGTGAAACCTGTATGCCGATTTGAGGCCCCACGATTCTTGCTGCTTGTATAACGCCCTGAATTTGTTCTTGGTCTTCTGTTGTTTCTATTTGGAAGCTAGGGCTCGATGTTTCTTCCAGTGAGGATTCTCTAAATGAAGAGTCAGTGTCCTTATGATGGAAATTACCATCAACCACATAAAAATGTTGCATGTTTGGTTCCCCTGGTTCATGAACTACATCCAAATTCTGAAAAGCAATATTTGAGAAATTCAGAGGCCTCATAGGTATGGGTTGTACCAGCATACTAGAATTACTGTTGGTCTCCGTGCCACTTAGACTCAGGACTTTGTCTGAATCAGCTTCCTTTATTTCTTTGACCATGGTTTCATCCAAAGGCACCTGCCCTGCAGTGCTAATCGTGGTTCCTGTATCAGTGAATACATCCATATATAAGTTTCCATCATTAATGGAGACTGTTTGGTCAACATCAATTTCAAATGATCTTGTGTGGCTTATTGCCTCTAGGATGTCCTCAGAAAACACTTCATCGGCCTCTAAATTGCTTGTTTTTGCCTCTATTTCACCAGAAGTTGTATTTGAACTTTCACCCTCCAGCCTCAGGGTTTCTATATTGTCTCTTGGTACTTGCAACCCTGCCTCTTTGGTATACCAGCTTTTCCCTTCTCCATTAGGATCAGACTCCTTTTCCTTAGCGGTGCTTTCTTTTACAAAATACTGAATATTTGGAGGGATTTCCAAACTCTCTCCATACAGTTCTTTGAAATCAACCAACATACTCAGCCCAGCACTCTCCTGATTTGCTCTCCATTTTGCCAACTCTCTTTCTTTGCTGGAAGGCTCAATCAAGGTTTTCTCTATAAAGATATTGTCCTTGCTCTCTCTCCCCTGTTCAGTTGTCTCTATAAAGCTGGCAGTTTCCTCCTCATTTGGTTTTTCTATATTTTCAGACTCAAGGGTCTCTCTCATTGTATGAAGGATCTCTCTATGGTCAACAGAAGGGATTTTATCTACACTTTCTTTATATTCCGTAGTCTGTATACCATCTGCATCTGTCTCATACTTAAGAGTTTGGATAACATTTTCTTTATGGCCACCCTCAGTCTGTCCATCGGTAGTCTCAGGGTAGACAAACTCAGTCTCTGCGCTGACTGTCTCTTCATTGGTGCCACTTATTTTTTGGCAGACTGTCTCTATGCTAAAACCCTCTGTCTCTTTACTGACTGTGCCCTTGGTGTCTCCATCAAGTAGCTGACTTACACCCTCTTTGTGGTCCTGTGCTGTCACTTTACTAGCAGCTGTGACACTCTCAAAAATGTCATTCCCAATCTCGTCTTCAGTAATCTCTTTCTGGTCAACACTGGAGTCTTTGTTAATAGCTGACTGACTGTCAACCACTCCCTCATTATTGACCATCTCAATTTTGCCATCTGCATCTTCTTTAGAGGCGTTTGTATCAAGTGGACCTTGTTCTTCGTCAGTGACGTGGCATGAGTTCTCATTTTCCTCAATAACTTTTGTATTAGAGTTTGCTTCTAACTCTACCCTCAATGCGTGGTCAGACATAGACTTTGCTTCTTCACTATTGGTGTCGATAGTGCGAGTCTCGCTTTCCCCACTACCCATGTAGTCAGAGTCATTTAAAGTTCTATTATGGACTGTCTCACCAACCAACGGTCCAGTTTCATAATGGACAGATATCCCATTATGAGATACTGTCCCCTCGCAGTCTCTCTCATATTCATAAGGCCTTGTCTCCCCACTTGGTGTTTCTTCAATGTAAGGCTCTTTTGTGTTAGGTGGAGACACCTCATTAGCAGACTCTTCGGTATGAGACTTAGGAGGGTCAAGGACTGCCTCTTCAACATGATGCCCTGGTCCATCACTAAATGCCTCTTCCATTGGAGGACTACATTGCTCACTAAGTATCTCTACACTACAAGGCTCAATGCAGACTAGCTCGTTAGTATAAGGAACTACCGGTATGCTCTCACTATCTGGCACCTCCAGAGACTCTCTGCATACTTGGACTGTCTCTTCATGGTGAGGAAGAGTCTCAACAACATGAGGTTCGCTCATCTCATAGACTGCCTCCCTCAACTGAGACTCGATCACTTCACTTGCTGTAGCATTCTTCTGAGGTTCTATGCCATCGTTGGCAGTCTCTATCATTTGAGTCTCAATGTCCTTAATAGCTGGCTCTTCATTATGAGAACCACTGTCCTCAGGAGATCTAGTCCATTCACTGGCTGCCTTTTCATTGTAAAGACTACTTTTTTCAACATGGGTCACATATCCTCCAGGGCCAGGCTCCTCAACAGACTCCTCATCATTTAACTCCGTATTAGAAACATAAGATATGGCCTCAATGACCATCTCTTCAACATGGGGGTCAGGCTCTCCAACAGACTCCTCATCGTTTAACTTTTCAATATGAGGCCCTGTAGAAAAATAAGACATGGTTTCCTCAGTGGCCATCTCTTCAACATTAAGTTCGGGTTCCTCATTCACTGTCCCTTTTAATTCTTCAGCAGCATGAGGTGGTCTCTCTTTACTTGCAGTCTTGCCAACATCACACAAGGATTCCTCAAGAAACGTATCATCAGGTCTGGTTTCATGAGTGAAGGCCTGCTCACTCTGAAGACCCTCACTAGAAGTCCTTTCACAACATTGTTTCATCACCTCTGGGGGTTCCCCAGTCCCTTCACCTCCAATTTTCTCCAGGGGCCCACTAGATGTCCATATTTTGACATTTTCTCCAGTATCCTTTTGACTGATAGCATCCATTCCTCCTTCAGGATCCAGATTTTCATTTTTCTTTTCTCCTTCACCATCAGTGGTCTCCTCGTTCGCAATGCTTGCCTCACTCGCAGTCTCCCATTCCCCGCTCTCATCCTCACTAGATGTGACCTCCAGCTCTGTAGGTCTCTGTAGTTTGTCTGTCTCAGCCACTTCGTCTAGCCGAATCAAGGAAATGGCATCTAGCTCTTTATCTAGGTTAACATTGGTTTGTGACGTGCCATGTAACCCTTGACCAGTTGTTCCTTTATCGCAAGGCGGTGTGCTGGCTTCAGTCCCAGTATTTCCAGTTTCACAAGTCAGCATTTGCTGCAAGGTGTCTTCCTTAAATTGTGAGTCATTATTATCACTGTCTCTGGTCTGCGGCCCTTCTGTTATTTGCTCGGAGGCTGTTGTAGACCTCGTGAGGCTGTACCCTTCCCCCTCGTTTGAAGTTTCCATGGTCACTCCATCTACAAGCAAAAAAACAGACAGACAATCAGAAAAAAGGCTAAGTCTGAAAAGAACAGCAATAAAATAATATAAAAAAATAAAATGTCGCCAGGAAATGTCAACAGGCATCATTTATGTATATTGCCGTTTTATGAACAGTCTCTTTATCTCGCATAACATTCCGAAGAACCTAATAGTGGACGCCCTTTCATGAGGATTAAAGGAGTTGTAAAGGAAAACATTTTTTTGCCTAAAATGTCTGCAAGGTAGACAGACAGAATAGTGTAATGATTCTGTTAAAAAACAAGTAAATACCTATTAAATTCCTTCATCTATATCACCTCCGGCATTCTAGTTTCTGTTCTCTCATTCACTTCCTGGTTTGCGGCGCTCGTTCATGTAAGAACTACATTTCCCAGTATGAATTGCGGCACACCCAGTAATCCACACCACCTTGAAGTCTCTAACATGTAGAGAGCGTCCTGGCACACAGATGTAGTTCCCAGGAGGGGGTGAGCACGTTACTGACCACCGCAGTAAAGCCTCCCATCACGGTGGTCAGTAAAATCAGACAAGCAGGAAGTGAACAGAACAGAGAAGAAATAGAGCAACTTCGAACTATGAGGAAGTGAAATGAGAAATGTCTGCAGGTAAAGGATGCTTATTATGAAAAAAAAATAAAAAAAATTCCTTTACAACCCCTTTAAATAAGACCAACTGTTGGTGACACAAAAATTTCAGTGGATAAAAAACGAGACTCAACAATAAGTCCCAAGGTAAAGGGAGTTTTTACCAGAAAACAGGGATAAATGAGAAATCTTACAATAGGGATGCTAGTTCTGGTGACAACCAGAGATTGCCTCGCTTTGGAGGAATTTCCTCTCACTTCCTGCTGTGGCTACAGGAAAGGAAGTGAAGCAAAATCTCCCCAATGGAACACTGATGGAAAAAAGAACACAAACAAGGGTAATAACCCTATCACCCAAAATGTAAAAAAATTGGTTTTATTTTTAGTACTACTTTAAAAGGCAACTTCTCTTTCATGGGGAAAAAACAAAACTAACAATAATATTAATGCATGTACAAATGCTACAAAAGTCATATTGTGATTAAAGGTTATTAAAAACTACCTTTCCTTTTCAAATCTGCAGCTCTTTAATATTCTGTAAAATGCAATATAGCAACCTGAAGGCATTCTGTACACAGAATGTGTACAGCACGCCCCCCATCCCCTCCCCCCGAAATGTAAATTCCTGCTCGTGTGTTTGGCTCACTGATTTTCCCAGAAGTCTGCACCAAGATACAAGTCAGATTTTGGGCATCACCTGCAACACAATGGTCATTTTTGGTCAGATACTCCCAAATGAAAATCACGTCTAAAGGGATGGCGACCCCAACACTTTCTTCATTAGAGCCCTGCAGGTGCAGCAGATGATGATGATAATAAAGTCACTCCCATTCACATTGCACATGGACACAGACAAAGAGCCAGCTATTTGTTCAGAATACCAAAAGATAGGAATCTGCAATAAAGCTTGTTAAAATCCCTGCAATGTACATTGATCACCCAGAGGGGAATGAAGTACTGTTTAACTAACTAGCTGACTGTATAACATACATATACACCTCAAAAACCCGACAGTACCGTAAGAGAAAAATGTTTCCTATTGAAGTATTAGCAGCCTTGTAACACATCATTAACCACTTGCTGACCGCTGCACGACTATGTACGTCGACAGAATGGCACGGCAGACAGATACGTCCCTTTAAATCTGCCGCACAGCGGGCGCGCACCCGCCGCATGCCTTGCGAGTCCCGGGAACTCTATGTCCCCTTGAGTCCTGCGATTGCGGTCGGCAAGGGCAGAACAGGGGGATGCCTTTGTAAACAAGGCATTCCCCTTTTCTGCCTAGTGACACGGTCACTGATGCCCGTTCCCCGGGAACGTTCATCAGTGACGTTTCACGTGTAGCCACGAACCCCAACAGTAAGAATCACTTCCTAGGGAACATGTAACCCCTGCAGCGCCCTCTCCTGGTTAACCCCTTTACTTTAACTTTTACAGTAACAGTGCATTTTTATAGCACTGATCGCTGTAAAAAGGACAATGGTCCCAAAATGGTGTCAAAAGTGTCCGATGTGTCTGCCATTATGTCGCAGTCCCAATAAAAATCGCTGATCACTGCCATAACTAGTAAAAAAAAAAATTATTAATACAAATGGCATAAAACTATCCCCTATTTTGTAGACGCTATAACTTATGTGCAAACCAATCGATAAACGCTTATTGCATTTTTTTTACCAAAAATATGTAGAAGAATACGTATCGGCCTAAACTGTGGAAAAAAATGTTTTTTTTTATATATTTGTTGGGGATATTTATTATAGCAAAAAGTAAAAAATTGATTTTTTTTCAAAATTTTCGCAATTTTTTTGTTTATACTGCAAAAAATAAATATCGCACAGGTGATCAAATACCACCAAAAGAAATCTCTATTTGTGGGGGAAGAAAAGACGCCAATTTTGTTTGGGAGCCAGGTCGCACGACCACGCAATTGTAAGTTAAAGCGACACAGTGCCGAATTGCAAAAAGTGGCCGGGTCTTTGACCACCAAAATGGTCCAGGGCTGAAGCGGTTAAAGTCGATTTCCACTGTATCTGAGCACACGCGTCTTGTGACAACAGTCCATTCATTTCAAGAGTTACGAGAAATTGAAGTCTCTTTTGCAAAAATGTGCCGCACAGATCCACATAGTGCTTAACCCCTTGGCACCCGCCGCACGCAAATATGCGGCTTCTCTGCGCCTGGGCCTTGGTGTCGACAGGCCGCATATTTGTGTCAATTGCGTTTGATAGCGCTGTGCAGAGAGCGAGCGCCAGACACAGTGACCAGCGTCCAACCAAAAGCTCCCAATCAGATCGGAAGTTTTCAGATCACGTGACCACAGTGACAGCCAATCGCATGATCTTAAGCCACGCCCTGCCTCCAGGCATCTTAAACCTCTTAAAAGAGCTGGAAATGCGCGGCATGAAGAGGTTAACATTTAATACAATTAACAAAAGACACAAAATTGTAATAAAAATAACTAAGAAAAAAAAATGAATGGCACTGCTGTGCGTCACTAAAGAGCAGTGCGTTTCAGTGCGCGTCACGAAAGCACATGATTTTGTGCGCATTTTCGATATGCAAAGATGTGAACCTAACCTAATACTTTGTAACTTTCCTAAAGTGTATTTCTAGCCAAAATTAAAATCCCCCTTCTTTTCCCCTTTTACTTAGTCTGTAACTCCATTCTGAAAATGGTTCCTTAATCCCGTCCTAGTGACAACATTATAACTAGGACAGGAAGTAGTGGAGACCCCTCTAAGAGGACACATTGACAACAAAACACTAGGGAAGACTACAACCATCATTGGATATTTTTTTTTTTTTTTTAATTGTCATCTGTGTCGCCAATGGAGATTTTTCTAGTTTGCCTGTCACATTGATGTTACAGGGCAAGAAATCTATCCAACAGAGACACAATGGCCATTTAATATACCGTATTTATCGGCGTATACCGCACACTTTTTTCCCCTTAAAATCAGGGGAAAATCGTGGGTGCGCGATATACGCCGATACTGCTGTTCCCGGGCACCGCCGAAATAGACTGAGCCGAGCGTACTGCACACTCGGCTAGGCTCGGCTACGCCCGCAGCCATGCGAGAGGAGCCGAGACAAGCCGAGCGCCGCAGCCGAGAGCCGAGCGTACTGCGCACTCGGCCACGCTCTGATCCGCCCGTAGCCACGCGGAGAGGAGCCGAACACACAGGAAATCCGGCTCCTCTCGGCGCCAAATCCAAAAACAAACACCGCTGCAACCCCGGGCAAGGTGCGGATGAACTGGACGGACCCCGCGAGGAAGCCGCAGACAGACACCTCCAAAGCCGCAGACGGACACCCACAAGGCTGAACGGACCCCGCGCAAGGAAGCTGCAGACGGACACCCACAAGGCTGGACGGACCCCGCGCAAGGAAGCCGCAGATGGACACCCACAAGGCTGGACGGACCCCGCGCAAGGAAGCTGCAGACGGACACCCACAAGGCTGGACGGACCCCGCGCAAGGAAGCTGCAGACGGACACCCACAAGGCTGGACGGACCCCGCGCAAGACCGGCGATGGACTCAGGGCAAAAATGTAAGTTTTTCTTTTTTTCCTTAAACTACCTTCCTAAGTTTGGGGTGCGCGTTATACGCCGGCGCGCGGTATACCCCAATAAATACGGTACTTTATATTCTTATGATGGTAATAGATAGACCCTCCATAAGTCTGTGTTCCCATTGGAGTTTACTCCTAACATTATGCTTTATTGACAATGTTGTCACCAGGACAGGAAGTGAAGGTAAATCTTCTCAAACAAGCAGGTTCATTTTGTCGACTAAAATACGACTAATATTAAAACAATTGCGATGACTAAAATAGATAGATAAAACTAAACTGGAGTTTTAGTCAAAAGACTAAAATGGGACTAAAACTAAAATGCCATTTTAGACCCAAGACTAAAACGAAATCAAAATTTGCTGCCAAAATTAACACTGCCAACAAGACAGACAGCCAAACAAAAGAAATGGTAGACCATGACAGGGGTTCTAACTGTTCCCTATTGTATCCAAAAACAACACAAAAATCATTTCCTCCCCCACCTCACTGTCCCCAACTGACCCCTTTCATTCATTGAATTTCCGTTCTTTCCATCATGAAGGTTTAGCATCACAAGTGGGCGTTACCTAAACTGACCTACATGCAAAAGCTGCATGTCTAGGAAACGCCCACTCCTGCAGACCAATAACCACCCATCAAGGTATTTTGATATTTGCATAACTCCTCCCATTGCCTCTATCAGGACTCTTCCAAGGAGTACAGAGACAGGGTGTTGTGATGTTTTCAAGACCGCTGTACAGCGCCCTGCCAGCCCCTCCCACCAGCCACGATCTGCCTGCTTTGCATAGAGAAGCTAAGAAAGTTGACGTGCGATTCCTTTAGTTAAGTTGAAATTTGGAAAGCTTTTCTGTTATTAGGAAATTTGGATTGTATCCGAAATACGTCAATAATGAATTTAAACAAATCTGAAATAATGAATCAAACATTCGGACGAACTTCAAATCATTTTCAAATTGAATTTGAAGAGAATAGAATAGAAAATAAAGGAACAGAATAGAAGAAGAATATAATAGCAAATAAAATAGAACAGAACACAAAAAAAAAAAAAAAAAAGTTTTTTTTTAAATAAAAAATAAATAAAAAAAAGGGACAGAACAGAAAAAAAAACCAGAACAAAATAGAATAGAAAATAAAAGAACAGAAAAAATAAAATAGAAAAAAGGAATAGAATAGTATGCAAATAGAATATAATAAAATAGAAAGAATATAACCATATTCTGAAATTCTAATTTCAACTAAAATCAAAGGGGTAGATCCTCAGAGCGAGTACGCCGGTGTATCTACTGATACGCCGGCGTACTTTCAAATAACCCACGTCGTATCTTTAGTTTGAATCCTCAAACCAAGATACAACGGCATTTGGGTTAGATCCGACAGGCGTACGGCTTCGGATCTTAGATGCAATACTTCGGCCTCCGCTGGGTGGAGTTTGCATAGTTTTCCGCGTCGGGTATGCAAATTAGCGATTTACGCCGATCCACGAACGTACGCGCGGCCGTAGCATTCTGTTACGTCTCTAGTCGGATTTTTCCGGCGTATAGTTAAAGCTGGTGTTTTGCACCGTATAGTTAGAATTGCCATGTTAAGTATGGCCGTCGTTCCCGCGTCGAAATTTGAATTTTTTTTATTTTTTGCGCAAGTCGTCCGTGAATCGGGATGGACGTAACTCACATCTAAGTTAAAAAAATGACGTCCTAGCGACGTCATTTAGCGCAATGCACGGCGGGAAATTTCGGGACGACGCATGCGCAGTTCATTCGGCGCGGGGACGCGCTTCATTTAAGTGAAACCCGCCCCCTAATAGCCGATTTGAATCTCGTCGCCAGAAATACACTACGCCGCCGTAACTTACGGCGCAAAATCGTTGAGGATTCGAAATTCCGCCAGGTAAGGTAAGGTATCTGATACGCTGCGCGGATCTAAATCTATGTGGATCTACCCCAATATGAATAGAATAGAAAGGAATAGAAAAGAATAGAAAATTAAATAAGGGAACAGAAAATAATAGTACAATAGAAAATAATAGAATTGGAATTTTGAATAGAACGGAAATTAAGAGAATTTATTGGAAAGATTAGAAAATTAAAAAATTGAATGGAATTAAATAGAAAGAATAAAATCATCTTCCAAAATTAGAATTTTGAATAGAATAAATTAAGTTTTGAATGGCATTCGGTTTGAATTTGAAAACAATTCGAAAAATTTGAATTGATTCGAATTGGAATAAACAAAACTAATTCCGAAAACAAATTAAAGGAATTTAACAAAACAAATGTAAATAAATCGAAACAAAACAACTTTTCTCGTTCTGCACATGTCTGACAGAAAGGAAAGGAGGAACCGAGGAAGGCAAAATAACCAAAAAAAAGCTTAATAATTAATGTTTAAAATGAAAAAAAATAATAAAAAATCAGTGTAGCCGGCATACCCAGTATAGGACAGCAGTGCTAAGACATCGGGGCTATGGAGCACTGCGTCGGCGGCGGGGTGTCCCTGGAAATGATATAGTATATCGGGCCTGATGATTCTCGCTCCGACACTCGGCTGCGAAGAAACAAAGTCGGTGCAAAGTTACATCTGTCGGAGTGAATAATCTGAAGGAGCGCAGGAAGCCTCGGAGCGAGAATTCGAGGTTAACTCGTTCAGCACCTGAGCAGCCGGGAATTGCGTCCGCCCAAGTAGCGGCGTGCATTGTTAGGCTATGATTAGCAATCCTCCTCCCGTCCTGAGACCACACGCCCTGTTCCTGTGCTCGGCATGTTGACATGTTTGGACTCTTTCTATAGCCGGATAGGAGAGGACGGCTGAATGACATCTGCATTCATTAGAGGCAGCACGGCATAAAGCTCAGCTTCTTAAATTACAAAGAACTCAATGCATGCAATACAGCAACATGAATAAAGCTGAACGGCAAACAATGGAGAAACATACAGGAGGAAGATGTTTATCTGCCAAAGGATTTGTATTTCTGTCCATCCATCCCTGAGATCTATACAGCTCTGCCACACAGCATAGCCCTGTCTTGCAAGGAAAGGGCCTACCTGATCTTTCTCTGCTGCAGTTTCACTTTCACTTGTATGTCTCCTCTTTATTAAAGCGGGGGTTCACCCTTAGAGGGCACTTTTCCCCCTTAGATTCCTGCTCGATTTTACTAGGGGAATCGGCTATTTATTTTAAAATATGTGCAGTACTTACCCGTTTACGAGATGCATCCTCTCCGTCGCTTCCGGGTATGGGCTTCGGGAATGGGCGTTCCTTCTTGATTGACAGTCTTCCGAGAGGCTTCCGACGGTCGCATCCATCGCGTCACGATTTTCCGAAAGAAGCCGAACGTCGGTGCGCAGGCGCAGTATAGAGCCGCACCGACGTTCGGCTTCTTTCGGCTACGAGTGACGCGATGGATGCGACCGTCGGAAGCCTCTCGGAAGGCTGTCAATCAAGAAGGAACGCCCGCTCCCGAAGACCCATACCCGGAAGCGACGGAAGAAGATGCAGCTCGAAAACGGGTAAGTACAGCTCATATTTTACTACAAATAGCCGATTCCCCTAGACCGAACGAGCAGGAACCTTATGGGAGAAAAAAAAAAATTTCATAAATGGGTGAACTCCCGCTTTAAAGACAAGGGGCTAGATTCAGAAAGATAAGCGTATCTTTCTGCGGGATACGTTACGCCACCGTAAATTAGGGCGCAAGTTCCGTATTCAGAAAGAACTTGCGCCCTAAGTTACGGCGGCGTAACGTATGTGGGCCGGCGTAAGCCCGCCTAATTCAAATGGGGATGATGTGGGCGTGTTTTATTTAAATGAATGGTGACCCCACGTATTTTACGTTTTTTACAAACGGTGCATGCTCGAAATTCCACCGCAAATCGTCATTGCTTTTGGACGTGAACGTAAATTACGTCCAGCCCTATTCGCGAACGACTTACACAAACGGCGTAAAATTTTCAAAATTCGACGTGGGAACGACGTCCATACTTAACATAGGATATGCCTCATATAGCAGGGGTAACTTTACGCCGGAAAAAGCCTAACGTAAACGGCGTAAAAAATTGCGCCGGGCGGACGTACGTTTCTGAATCGGCGTAACTACCTAATTTGCATATTCCTCGCGTAAATATGCAAGCGCCACCTAGCGGCCAGCGTAAATATGCAGCCTAAGATACACCGTCGTAAGACACTTACGCCAGTCGGATCTTAGGGAAATCTATGCGTAACTGATTCTATCAATCAGTCGCATACATTCGACGCCGCAACTCAGAGATACGACGGCGTATCTGGAGATACACCGTCATATCTCGTACCTGAATCTATCCCAAGCTTTTTTTTTTTTTGCATTTGTCGCACAAAAGCGAAGGGCAGCCCGTTGACTTGGATCGGCTGCCCTACACACAACAAACGTGGCAAAGTAGCTCTTGCACCTTTTTTGTGCGGCGAGCCACTGGTTGGGGTGCCATTAAGAACTAAGGCACGCTTTCCGCGCGCAGTCCTAGAAGTCACATGTGGAAATGGGGCCTTAGGCTTGGTTCACACAATCACAGTGAGTCCCGCACCCGCAATCACCTGTGAAAAACTGCAACCCGGGTGCAGGGACTGCAGTGAAATCGCATGGTCTTAAAGATCGTGCAATTTCTCGGTGGGCCGTGTTTTGAAAAAGGTGCATGCGGGAAACGCTGGCAAGGCAGCCCACAGAAATGAATGTGTCCTGTGTCCACGCAAACGCAGCCCACAGAAATGAATGCGTCCAGTGTCCACGCAAACGCAGCCCACAGAAATGAATGCGTCCAGTGTCCACGCAAACGCAGCCCACAGAAATGAATGTGTCCTGAGTCCACGCAAACGCAGCCCACAGAAATGAATGTGTCCTGAGTCCACGCAAACTCAGCCCACAGAAATGAATGTGTCCTGTGTCCACGCAAACGCAGCCCACAGAAATGAATGTGTCCTGTGTCCACGCAAACGCAGCCCACAGAAATGAATGTGTCCTGTGTCCACGCAAACGCAGCCCACAGAAATGAATGTGCCCTGTGTCCACGCAAACGCAGCCCACAGAAATGAATGTGTCCTGTGTCCACGCAAACGCAGCCCACAGAAATGAATGTGCCCTGTGTCCACGCAAACGCAGCCCACAGAAATGAATGTGCCCTGTGTCCACGCAAACGCAGCCCACAGAAATGAATGTGTCCTGTGTCCACGCAAACGCAGCCCACAGAAATGAATGTGCCCTGTGTCCACGCAAACGCAGCCCACAGAAATGAATGTGCCCTGTGTCCACGCAAACGCAGCCCACAGAAATGAATGTGTCCTGTGTCCACGCAAACGCAGCCCACAGAAACGCACAGATGTGAACCTAGGCTTAGTGTTCGATCCGTTTAGTGTGGATAAATGTGACAGCTTTTAACTGTCAGCGGTTGCTAGCGAAGCAGCAGCTACTTGCACCCGATGTGCCCTTACCAACCACAGATGTCACCCAGTCCTTTCACTTACATGGCTGGGAATCTCTGTCCAGATAAGCAAATGGGCGGGGAATGGAAATGGTTACATAATTTTCCAAATATATCCCGATGGTCACATTTGAGCAATGATGTCACCACTATCCCAGCTGTCAATGGCTGTAAAGGAAGTAGTGGCTGCTTGCACCTGCTGCATCCTTACCAACCCCTGACGTCACCCGGCCCATTCATAACCAAGAATCATTGGCCACATAGGTAAATGGGCGGAGAATAGAATGGGTTAGATCATTGCCCAAATATGCCCATGTGAACATATTTGGGCAATGATGTCACCACTATTATTGGTTAACCACTTCAATACTGGGCACTTTTACCCCCTTACTGCCCAGGCCAATTTTCAGCTTTCAGCGCTGTCACACTTTGAATGACAATTGCGCAGTCATGTAACACTACCCAAATTTCATTTTTATTATTTTTATCACACAAATAGAGCTTTCTTTTGGTGGTATTTAATCACCATGGAGTTTATTTATTTTTTGCTAAACAAATGAAAAAAAAAATTCATAGTTTGTTATATAATTTTGCAAACAGGTAATTTTTCTCTTTCATTGATAAGCACTGGTTGGCAGTGCCGGTGGGTACTGCACCAATAGTTAACACAAGCCGGTTTATAGGCTTTCCTCTCCTCACACTGTCAGCACGAGGAAAGAAAAGCCAATAACCGGCTTGTTCTGACATCCATGATCAGCCATCATTGGACACAGCTGATCACTAAGGATGAGCTCTGGCGTGTTCGCATAGAACACGTGCAGAGCCCGCCAGGAAGTCGGCACCCGCGCTGCGCTAATCACAGCCAGGCAGACATTTCCCGATCTCTGCAGCCGAGCATCGGACAATGTCTGCCTGGCTGTGATTAGCGCACCGCGGGTGCCGACTTCCTGGCGGGCTCTGCACGTGTTCTATGCGAACACGCCGGAGCTCATCCTTACTGATCACGTGGTAAAGGGCCACTGTGATTGGCCCTTTATCCCCATCTGTGCACATTTTTGGTCCTGGGCACGCGCGATGGACACTTGGGTTCGCTGGAGAGGCAGTGTGGAGGTCTGGCTATGTAAACAAGGCAGTCTGCCGTTCTGTCAGAGAGGAAGAGAGAGATCTTGTGTTCCTGCTAATCAGGAACACAAATCTCTCTTTTTCTCCAGTAAAGCCATCCCCCACACACAGTTAGAAATCACTCCCTAAAGCCCATTTCACGCCTACGGACCATATGTCCGCTTTTTCATCCGTCCGTTTGCTGATGAAAAAGGGACATACATTGGTCCCTATGAGATTGCGGGTGTCAGCGGATAAACATCCGCTGACACCCGATCTCACCCGCCTCCACAATGATTCGATTCTGCAGACGGAAGAAAACCCTATTTTTCCTTCCGTCTGCGGATCGGATGAACACGGACACACGGTCTGTGTTCATCCAATCCCCCCATAGGGGAGAGCGGAGAAAAGACAGGGCGGTCCCTGCATAGTGTGCGGGGACCGCCCTGTCATCCCCTGGCTCACATGATCCGCCCCGTGTGAAAGGGGCCTAAAAGCACACTGAACCCTTTCCTGCTAATGTCATTAGTACAGACAGATCTCTGTATTAGTGTCACTGGTCCCCAAAAAGTGTCCTCCGCAATGTCGCTGTAACGCAAAAAAAATAAATAATCGCTGATCGTCGCTATTGCTAGTAAAAATAAAAATGCCATAAAAATATCGCAGGCGCGATTGGTTTGCGCAAACCAATCAATATACGCTTATTGGGATATTTTATTTTTCCAAAAATACGTAGCAGAATACATATTGGCCTAAATTGATGAAGAAATTTGATTTTTTACATTTCTTTATTGGATGTGTTTTTATAGCACCAATTGAGAAAATATTGTATTTTTTTAAAAATTATTGACCTTTGTTGATTAGTGCAAACAATAAAAACCACAGAGGTGATCAAATACCACCAAAAGAAAGCTCTATTTGTGGGAAGAAAAGGACATACATTTTGTTTGGGTACAGCGCTGCACAATCGTCAGTTAAAGCAACGCAGTGCCATATCGCAAAAAAAATGGCCTGATCAATAAGGGGGTAAAACCTTTCAGGGCTGAAGTTGTTAACCACTTAGGCCCCGGACCATTTGGTTGCTAAATGACCGGGCCACTTTTTGCGATTCGGCATTGCGTCGCTTTAACTGACAATTGAGCGTTTGTGCGACGTGGCTCCCAAACAAAATTGGCGTCCTTTTTTTCCCACAAATAGAGCTTTCTTTCGGTGATATTTGATCACCTCTGCGTTTTTTTTTTGCGCTATAAACATAAATAGAGCGACAATTTTGAAAAAAATTCAATATTTTTTACTTTTTGCTATAATAAATATCCCCCAAAAATATATATAAAAAATGTTTTCCCTCAGTTTAGGCCGATACGTATTCTACATATTTTTGGTAAAAAAAAAAAATTGGTTTGCGCAAAAGTTATAGCATCTACAAAAATAAGGGATAGTTTTAGAGCATTTTTATTAATATTTTTTTTTTACTAGTAATGGCGGCGATCATCGATTTTTATCGTGACTGCGGAATTATGGCGGACACATCGGACACTTTTGGGACCATTGTAATTTTTACAGCGATCAATGCTATAAAAATGCACTGATTACTGTGAAAATTACACTGGCAGTGAAGGAGTTAACCACTAGGTGGCGCTGTAGGGGTTAAGTGTTCCCTAGGGAGTGATTCTTACTGTAGGGGGCGTGGCTTGCTGTGACACGTCACTGATCGTTGTTCCCGATGACAGGGAACACTAGGCAGAACGGGGAGATGTTGTGTTTACACAAACATCTCCCCGTTCTATCTCTCTGTGAGACGATCGCAGGTATGCCCGCGGCGATCGAGTCCGCGGAACCCGCGGGCGGGCTCACGGAGATTGCAGCGGGCACACGTGTCCACATCAACCACTTTTAAAGGGGTCGTATATATACACACACAACCTTCTGCCTGCCAGTGCTGTTCTGCAGATGTATATCTGCGTGTACCGGGCAGCAAGCGGTTAAAGGAGAATTATATAAAAAAAATAGTGCTTCTTTTTAACACTACTATTGCTTTATATTGGCTTCTGAAATTTACAAATGCAGCAATTTAGAAATTGGATGAAAGGTTTAGCACTGGGAAACACTTTTTGAAAGATTAAAAGTGCATTTTATATACAATTATATGGATCAGACCAAAATGGAGGGTCAAACGAGGAGGAAAGAGGGACATAGGGATTTTGTTACAAATTAGGGAGAGTCCCTTTAAATCAGGGACAGTTGGGATTTCCTTTCACTTCCTGTTTTGACTACGAGACAGGAAGTGAAGGGAAACCTCCCCAATGGGACACAAATGGCAGCAAAAACAAATCGACAGAGGTTAAATTAGCCTCAGAATCTGTGTAATTCAGATGTGTTCCTTTTTAAAGGGATGAGGTGGCAACCCTAGGTTATAACCCTCCTATACTTTATTCAAAATGGGAAATGGAAAAAAAAAAAATTGCCCTTTAGTCACATTGGAAATGCACTGAGCACTAAAAACCAAAAATGCTATTTAAAGGGGTTGTAAAGGTACACCCCCCCCCCCAAATAGCTTCCTTTACCTTAGTGCAGTCCTCCTTCACTTTTGCTTTTAAATGTCCTTATTTCTTCTGAGAAATCCTCACTTCCTGTTCTTCTGTCTGTAACTACACACCGTAATGCAAGGCTTTCTCCCTGGTGTGGAATGTCGCGCTTGCCCCCTCCCTTGAACTACAGGAGAGTCAGGACGCTCTCTACGTTGCAGATAGAGAAAGGAGCTGTGTGTTAGTGGGCATCCTGACTCTCCCGTAGTCCAAGGGAGGGGGCGAGCACGACACTCCACACCAGGCAGAAAGCCTCTCATTACTGTGTGGAGTTACAGACAGAAGAACAGAAAGTGAGGATTTCTCAGAAGAAATAAGGACATTTAAAAGCAAAATGGAAGGATGAGATAAGTGAAGGAGGACTGCACTAAGGTAAAGGAAGCTATTTAGGGGGGGGGGGGATGTACCTTTACAACCCCTTTAATACATTTTTAATTATCAAAGAAAACTCCCCCATCCATCCATGTCTCCATGCTTTATTTTGCTGACCAAACACCCCCTAGCATTTCTGGCTGCGGCCATCTTGAGTAAGGGCAGATGATTCATGTAGCATTTACTTCCTGAATTACACACGCCCTTAGCCCAGGAATAGAAGCAGGAGGGTGTGCTTAGCTGAGAAAGCCCCTCCTGAAGACTCCTGGGATGTATGACATCATTTGCCTAGGCCTTAAAACCAGGAAGTAACTGAAGAAATGTAAAAAACAAAGCTCAAGACAAGTAAATATACCTTTCTATATACTGATGCTAGCAGCATAAAGGATTAAATATAGTCAATGTTGATGGAGAGAGTGAAGTTCCACGTTGGGAACAATATAATAATGCAAGCCATGTTCTCCCTGGAAGCACACTATAGTTTCCTCTTATGGCTAAACAGTAAAGCGGAAGAGTCATAAAAATGGTGTTTACCTTCATCAGATTTGGTTGTTGGTAACGATACAAACATCCATAAACTATGATAAGCTGGAGAAGAACCAAATTGATAAAGATGAGAACATTTTTTTAAAAGGGAAAGCACCTCAGGTGACCCATCAATTAAAGTACAAAACGGGGGAAGGAAATCTCGCTCTCAGTGTTGATTAAAGCCCTGAGGCCAAATCTCAGTCCCTGGGGCCACATGTGGCCCCTGTGGCACTTATAGTGCGGCCTTCAAGACCCCTCATACAGCACTCTGAGTTTTGGTGCTAACTCAAGCCAGTCTCTGACCATCTCCTGTATTATGTCTGCAGTCTCTGACAACTTTCCGTAGTGTTACATTTACACAACATTATATGTGGCGATTTGGTGATGGTGACATCCTTTTAAACCTCGTACACACGAACAGATAATCCGACGGGAATTGTTGTTGCATTTTCCGCAGACAAATGTGGGATAGCATGCTTTAAAACTGTCCGCCAACAATTGTGTGTTGTCGGATTATTCGATCGTGTGTACACAAGTCCATCACACACAAGTCCAAAGTACAAACATGCATGCTCAGAAGCAACGCTTACTATAACACAACATTAGCAGAGGTTGCCCAAAGGGTGGTGCTAAAGAGCTGAAAGAACACGTAGTTTCGTGTTTGTTGGCCGACTGTTTCTTTGCCGTTTGTATGCAATACAAGTTCACAGCCAACGCCCTTGGGAAAAAAGTCAGAGGCTTTGTCCGCAGAAAGTCAGATCGTGTGTACGAGGTTATCAGGGCAAATGTCCTCCATGATTCTAGTGCAGCATGGTACCTGTCAAGCTGATCCAGTGGCTTCAGTACATTATAGGTCAGTAAACCAGGGACACCAAGTGTCGGGGGGAGGTATGGGGGGTGGTTGGTTGGCTGGCTGGCTTGGAGGGCTGAGAGAGTCCCGCTCTCCTCTAAAGGAAAATCTAATGAGAACAGACCTCTATCTATTTTCATCCAATCAACGAATGGAAAATAGGGTCACCATCCGTCTGGATTTGGTCAACAGGATCGTATAGCGGTGGATGTCAGTGGACATCCACCACTCCATAGGAGGACAATGCAGGGTCCGATCAGGTCCGCCTGAAAAACCGACAGGCAGCCCTGATCAGGCAGCCTATGTGAAAGGGAACCAAATTAGTATATTGATTAGTTTATGCAAAGTTATAGCGCCTACAAACTATGGTATATATACAGGAACTTTTATACTTTACCCAAAAATTCATTAAAAGCTTATTTTTTCCCCCCAAAATTTCGTTTGAAAAACTGCTGCCCAAATACTGTGTGAGATAAAAAATAAAAAAAACTACAATGACCACCATTTTATTCTCTAAGGTCTTTGCTAAAATTGATATAAAAAAAATTATTGTCAAAAGGATCTGCAGGGAAAGGTAGTTGAACTGTATAAAACAGGAGAGGGATATAAAAAGATATCCAAGGAATTGAGAATGCCAATCAGTAGGGTTCAAACTCTAATCAAGAAGAGGAAAATGAGGGGTTCTGTAGAAACCAAACCACGGTCAGGTAGACCAACTAAAATTTCAGCCACAACTGCCAAAGGAAACCCCACAAATAACTTCAGGTGAAATACAGGACTCTCTGAAAACATGTGGTGTGGCTGTTTCAAGATGCACAATAAGGAGGCACTTGAAGAAAGATGGCTGCATGGTCGAGTCACTAGAAGAAAGTCATTACTGCGCAAATGCCACAAAGTATCCCGCTTACAATACTCCAAACAGCACAGAGACAAGCCTCAAACCTTCTGGCACAAAGTCATTTGGAGTGATGAGACCAAAATTTTGCTTTTTGGCCACAACCATAAACGCTTAATTTGGAGAGGAGTCAACAAGGCCTATGATGAAAGGTACACCATCCAAACTGTGAAACACGGAGGTGGATCGCTGATGTTTTGGGGATGTGTGAGCTACAATGGCACAGGAAATTTGCTCAAAATTGGTGGCAAGATGAATGCAGTATGTTATCAAAAAATACTGGAGGATCATTTGCATTCATCAGCCAGGAAGCTGCACATGGGAAGTACTTGGATATTCCAACATGAAAATTATCCAAAACACAAGGCCAAGTCGTCCTGTCATTGGCTACAGCAGAATAAAGAGAAGGTTCTGGAGTGGCCATCTCAGTCTCCTGACCTCAATATCATTGAGCCACTCTGGGGAGATCTCAACCGTGCCGTTCATGCAAGACAGCCCAAGAATTGATAGGAACTGGAGGCTTTTTGCCAAGAGGAATGGGCAGCTTTACCACCCGAGAAGATAAAGAGCCTCACCCACAAATACCACAAAAGACTTTAGGCTGTCATTGTATATAATATATAATATAATATCAATATACGATATTGAAGCAGAGCTCCAACCAAAAATTGAACTTCCGCTTTTCGGGAATCCTCCCTCCCTCTGGTGTCACATTTGGCACCTTTTAGGGGGGAAAGAGGGAGCAGATACCTGTGTAATACTGTGGAACCTTGGATTGCGAGTAACGCTGTTAACGAGTGTAGCACTACCCCTGAAGGAGTTGCTGGATTGTTTTGGGCGCCATGTTACCTCTAATTCTTTGCCGTCTAGGGTATCAGATGAGAGTTGAGAAAAACTTCAATGCCCACACTTAAGGCTTCTTTTTCTTTACTTTATTTACCAAACGTGGTAAAAGAAGAAGAGTATTGGTTGAAGAGGTGGAAGGGTAATAGGTTCAGGTGTATAACTTTTGTTCGGAAACACTCCTGCTTCCAGCAACGTAGCTTTCGTCGCCACTCTAGCCAGAGCGGGTATTGTGCACCTGGATAGGCCTCTCTCACTAACCTAGTGGCCAGGCTGTCACATGGAAACTTGGTAAGCCGAACTGTCCTCTGGCCTTTTCAGTCGTTTCCAAGGCTCTCCGGCGCCCCTTGCCGCTGGCCTCATGCGGTATTGCATGCCATTGAAGTCAATGCGGAACAAATTATTTGTGTTTCCATTGACTTCAATGGGGAAACTCGCTTTGATATGCGAGTACTTGGATTACGAGCATTCTTCTGGAATGGATTCGTAATCCAAGGTTCCACTGTACAGGCATTTGCTTCCATTTCCGGACATAGATCACTGCAGTCACTGCGGTGACCTAAGCCACGTCCGGCGCCTACTCTGCCCCCCGCTGTCTTCTGGGAGACACACAGGTCCCAGAAAACAGCAGGGACCAGTGGGATCACACAGCAGGGAACCAGGAAATGAAGCCGCAAGGCAGCACCCGAGAACCGAGGGAGAGATCAACATATATAATGTTTAGGGGTTCTACGTAATTTTCTAACATATACTGATTTTAACTTGTGAGCAACAAGTGGCAGAAGAAGGCCTGGTCTTAAAGTGACAGGGCATGCCCAGATTCAGGCACTTATCACAGGAATACAAGCTTTCCTCTCCATGTCTGTTCTGTTGACTATGAGAATGTTTGTTGCCCGTCTGTCAGTCTTTGCTTTGTTTGTAATGTACTCTGAGCTGATGTACCCACAACCAGGGAAGCGATAAGGAATCCTGACACTCATTTACAGAATGCTCTCTCCAGGTCTGTGTCCTGGGCCTGGGCCCTGTACTGCGACAGGTATGTCTTCACCCAGGAAAGGAGCCCTTTAACACCATAACGCAGTGCGCTGTCCTAGGCATTTTTGTGTGTTGCACTAGGCAAACTCTTTAAAATCATCGAGCCACCCATCTACAAAAAATAAAAAATAATATTAATAGGTCCAACACAATTTTTTTTAAAAACACACAGAGGACATGGAGCTGCACATGTGTTTGCGGTGCAATTAAAGTGCTTGTTAACCCTTCCATATACCCAGTGAGGTGACCGGCCTCGGGTAATACACAGGGATTAAACAAATGCTCCTACATAAGTTGTACCCGATTATCACACCCCCTTCACACAAGAACATAGCTGAGGCTGTCAATTCACCACCTTATTGTTCTCCTCTGGATACCCAATCACAGGTTGTGTGCTGGAGACCCCTCCCCTGTCACCTTTTTCTCTTGGTGTCAGAAAAACTTGTCAGAAGCGACTTATGCTGAAAGCAGAGGAAGGAGGCAGCATACAGAAATGACACTTAGTGCTCTGGACTGATGCCGAGTACAACCGAGGACTGCCTTGGTCCCTTTTCCCTGTGTACACACGGCTGGTTTTCCCAACATGTTTTCTCTTGGTCGAGAAAACCGGCCATGTGTAGGCTCCACCGCAGTGTTTCCCTATAGAAAAAATGCAGAGGAAAAAACCGCTGCGATTCACGAGAAAAATTAAAATACGTTCTAAATTTTCTCCTCATGATTCTTGTCCTTTTTTTCGGCGGGAAAACTGCTGGAGAGCCTACATACGGGCGGTTTTCTCGTCCAAGAGAAAACACGACAGTTTTCCCAACGAGAAAACTGATCTTGTGTACGTGGCTTGAGACAAAGTACACACTAAAAGGGATATGCTTTTATGCAGCTGAGAACAGAGGGAATGTGATCACTTATAGAATAGGGGATAAGGGGATTTATAATGTCATTTTATACCAATACATACATTTTTTGCTTCCCCTTTCTATGTTAAACTCAATGGGTTGTTTTGCAAGGTGATCGTTTACAATCACTTTAATGGCACCCCAAACGTGGGTAGCAGCTGTATTTTTGCCACGTTTCCTGTGTCCAAACCCACAAAAACGAATGAAGCAAAACGCTCTTGGCTTATGAAAAAATTTGGTACATGATCTTCTTTACCGCGTTTCGGGAGAGGAGGGAGGCCTATTCAAAATCAAAAGGTGCCACTCCAAAAAACATGCTAAAAAAAAAAAAAGCGCACGTTAACCCCACAAAAACGCCATGTGATTGCCATGCAATGAAGATAAACACATCACATCAGTGTGAAACAGGGCTACTAGAGGAAAATAAACACACATCAAGACAATGTTCCCGCCTCTCTGGGCCCACGTGACACATATGTAAAAGGGTGGGCTTTATGCAAATGCATCCACGGGTGGGGCGCTCCCAGCACAGTGACTGGGCCACCAAAGACAACTCCCGGTCTATTAATGATCGGGAGCCAGCGGGACCACCTCCAGATCACGTGACCACTGCGACGGCCAGATTTTCCTGCCCCCTAGTTAATAGGGATGCCAGGGCTGAGCAACACGGGGTTAAAGAGATCTAAATACTAAACGTTTTTCCCATTAGAGATACTGTCAGTGTTTTTTTTTTTGCAATCTATGTTCTATTGGAGAGTTCTACTCACTTCCTGTCCCATGGCCAAAACAGGAAGTGAGAGGAAAAAAGTGAGGAGGAAATCTCTCCATAGTGAGAGGAAAAAAGTGAGGAGGAAATCCCTCCATAGTGAAGCCTCGTACACACGGCCGAGGAACTCGACGTGCCAAACACATCGAGTTCCTCGGCCAGTTCAGCACTGAAGCCGCCGAGGAGCTCGGCGGGACGAGAGCTCCCATAGAACAACGAGGAAATAGAGAACATGTTCTCTATTTCCTCGTCGAGCTCCTCGTCGGCTTCCTCGGCTGAAAGTGTACACACGACCAGTTTCCTCGGCAGAATTCAGCCAGAAACTCGGTCGGAAGCTGAATTCTGCCGAGGAAACTGGTCGTGTGTACGGGGCCTCAGAGGAAAAAAGTGAGGAGGAAATCTCTCCATAGTGAGAGGAAAATTGAGAGGAAATCCCTCCATAGTGAGAGGAAATCCCTCCATAGTGAGAGGAAATCCCTCCATAGTGAGAGGAAATCCCTCCATAGTGAGAGGAAATCCCTGGTTGTCACCAGCACTAGTGTCCCCATTGAAAGATTTCACCTCTATTCCTGCTCTGGGGACAACCCAAACATTTGGGATTTTTTTTCACATTCACTCTTGTTATAATGGTTACCAGGATGAATAGAAAGGGTGAATCTTCCCAATAGGGACACAGACAGCAAAAAAATAAACTTGACAGGTGTTCTAAAGTTTAGTGAAAGAATGTTTTAAAAAGGGTAAAAAATAAATAAATATATAGCTAAAAGGCCAAACTGTTTTTCTTTTTTCGTTTTGTATAGAACTCTGTGGGATTAGAGACTCTGTCAGTGTCCCCATTAGGGGGATTCACCCTATTTACCATTATCATTAAGAGTGAAAGTAACAGAAAATCGCAAATATTAGATTGTCCCCAGAAAAGTAATAGAGGAGAAATCTTCTAATGGGGACTCTAGATCTGGTGACCTGGGATGCCCAATGAATTCCCTTAATTAGCAGGGGTTTACTCTCACTTCCTGTTTGGCTATGGGACAGGAAGTTAAAGGCAATCTCTGCAATGGGACACAGATGGTAAAAAAACACTGACATGGGTTATAGCCCTGCCTTAAATACATTCATCGGGGGTGTCTACGCACATAAATGTTGATTGCGATATACAGTACGTGTTACATATTGCCACATACGTCGGAGTGAGAGCAATCATTCCAGGTCATGAGCTGGCTGTTCTCTTTAAAAGCATTGCTTATAGAGTACTAAGATTTATCGGCATTTCCCAGGCGCATGCAATTTTAAAGCTTGACATTTTTGGTATATATTTAGAAAAACGCCTTTCTCACATGGCCCCTAGGAGCTACAGTATTGTGCTTGCATCAGGCCAACTTGCCAAATGACTAAGCAGCAAAACTGCAACAGTGGGGCATTCTCCCCTCCTACCGAAAAACAACCACGAGGGGGGGCACTCTTCCTCCCACCGAAAAACAACCACGAGGGGGGGCACTCTTCCTCCCACCAAAAAACAACAACGGGGGGGGGCACTCTTCCTCCCACCGAAAAACAACAACGGGGGGGGGGGCACTCTTCCTCCCACCGAAAAACAACCACGGGGGGGCACTCTTCCTCCCACCGAAAAACAACCACGGGGGGGCACTCTTCCTCCCACCGAAAAACAACCACGGGGGGGCACTCTTCCTCCCACCGAAAAACAACCACGGGGGGGCACTCTTCCTCCCACCGAAAAACAACCACGGGGGGGCACTCTTCCTCCCACCGAAAAACAACCACGGGGGGGCACTCTTCCTCCCACCGAAAAACAACCACGGGGGGGCACTCTTCCTCCCTTCGAAAAAACAACCGGGGGGGGGGGGGGGCACTCTTCCTCCCTTCGAAAAAACAACCGGGGGGGGGGGCACTCTTCATCCCACCAAAAAACAACCAGGGGGGGGCACTCTTCCTCCCACCGAAAATCAACCACGGGGGGCACCCTTCCTCCCACCAAAAACCAACCACGGGGGCCACCCTTCCTCCCACCGAAATCCAGCCACGGGGACCACTCTTCCTCCCACCAGCACCACGTTTGCGACATCAACTTAACATTGACAACCGCTACAGAACGCAACTGCAATGCGTTTTGAACGCGGTGGAGGAAACTCACATGGAACGCTGGTTTCCCTACACCGTGTTCTGCCGTCAACAAGCCCGAAGAGCTACAAAGGCTTTCATCATTAGTGTTGCTCACGAATATTCGTATTGCGAATATTCAGCTCGAATATGGCATATTCGAGTATTCGCGAATTTCGCGGTCAATATTCGCTATTCCGAATATTCTGATTTTTTAAATTTTATTTTTAGAACAGATCACATCCTAGTGATCTCCATCGACGTCTAAAAGCATTGCTGGTATGATTAGAGACCTTGGGCCGAGTAGCTGAAGCGATAATTTTATATTGCCGAATATTCGCAATGCGAATATTCGGCAATAGGAATATTGCGCGATTATTTTCTCCGCCCTTCTTTTGCATCAGAGCCAATCAGAGTGCTCCTACCGCAGTTGTCGAAATTCCGCAATAAATATCGCATTCGCATTTTGCGAAATTTCGATAAAATATCACGAATATTCTGAGCCAATCAGAGGGCTCCTACCGCAGTTGTCGAAATTCCGCAATAAATATCGCATTCGCATTTTGCGAAATTTCGATAAAATATCACGAATATTCTGAGCCAGAGTGCTCCTACCGCAGTTGTTGAAATTTCGCAATTATTTTCGCATTCGCAATAGCGAAATTTCGCAAACATTTCATTTCGATAAAATATCACGAATATTCGAATTTAGCGAATATTTCTCGAATATTCGGCTATATATTCGTGATATATCGCGAAATCGAATATGGCGTATTCTGCTCAACACTATTCATCATGCCAACTTGCCAAGATTACTGAGCAGTAAAACTTCCACCAACTCCTAGACACAAATACTTTGTAACAATAAAAAAAAAAAATGTACTTTGTAACAATAACCAAAGAGAAACAACAAAGTAAAAATAGCACAGTGTGACACCTGGCCAAACAGGATTCCGGTAATGACATAAAGGAACCTCAAGACTGGGCCCACCTGATCGCCACCAAGATCAAAACCATGGTGGACGTCTTCTATTCTGGAGCATAACCCTCTGAACAGGCCGATCTAGAGAATTCAGAGAAAACGCAGCGCAAAGTTAATCCGATTCACAGGCGACGTTCCACCATCTCCCACACCCTTAGAAGTTTCAGACAAGGGCTTGAATCATGCCAACTTGGCAAGATGACTGTTCAGCAGAACCACTGCCAGCTAGACACAAAATGCTTTGGAACAATTATTAAAGTATAAAAACAGAAAAGGTAAAACAAAAAAAATAAAACAAACCATACTGTAAATTTAACAAAAAAATATTAAATATACCAAAGATCAACATAAATGTAAATCCAACATAAATTTCAATATATATTTCACACACACATATATAATAATAATACAAAAGGGGGGTGGGCTCAACCTATAAATGTAAGAAAATGAAAAAAAATGTAATATAACAAAAATGAAAATAAACATAAAATAACAAAAAACATAACAAAGTTCAATCTATAAATAAAAATTAATTTAAACATAACAGAAATTAACAAAAACATAAAACACTGTAAATATATATAAAAAATATTAAAAACTAAGAAACAAAAATGAAACTATATAGATATTTATATTCTTTTTAAATGTAAGCACATCAAAATGGATGGACATGCAGGATTCGCCAAATGATGATACGGTACTTTAAGAACTTTTTGTGGCCCACCTGAACTCTGCCAAGATCAAAGCCATGTCCCAACATCCTATTGCACAGGTTAACCCTTTACTCTACGAACAAGGTTGCCGGTCGAACCATCGGTCACTCCAAATCCTAATTCCAAACAGGGCGTATAAAACAGATTTTTCTCCCCCACATTTTAACGCAGCGACAATTAACCAGCACCCCTTGCGTCTACCCCAGCAGATTCCCGACCTGCAGACCGTGACACGTTGTTACACATTATAGCAAAGTTATCGATCAACTTTATGTCTCATGAGTTGTTGTGTGTTTAGACTCAGGAAGGCGTAGCTCTCTCCCCCCCGGGGCTGATCTTCTGCTGAAGTATGCAAATAAAAAAATGTAAAAATGTCACCGACCAAACTTAGATTTTTGGAAGTTGTTGGGTGCCGTGTGAGAAGGCTGCCGATTGGGAGGACTCAGGTGAGGGGTCTGGAGTCAGGGGTCTCGGGTCTGGAGTCAGGGGTCTCGGGTCTGGAGTCTCGGGTCTGGAGTCAGGGGTCTCGGGTCTGGAGTCAGGGGTCTCAGGTCTGGATTGAATTGAGGGGTCTCAGGTCTGGAGTGAAGTGAGGGGTCTCAGGTCTGGAGTGAAGTGAGGGGTCTCAGGTCTGGAGTGAAGTGAGGGGTCTCAGGTCTGGAGTGAAGTGAGGGGTCTCAGGTTTGAAGTGAAGTGAGGGGTCTCAGGTTTGAAGTGAGGGGTCTCAGGTCTGGAGTGAGGGGTCTCAGGTCTGGAGTGAGGGGTCTCAGGTCTGGAGTGAGGGGTCTCAGGTCTGGAGTGAAGTGAGGGGTCTCAGGTCTGGATTGAATTGAGGGGTCTCAGGTCTGGATTGAAGTGAGGGGTCTCAGATCTTGATTGAAGTGAGGGGTCTCAGGTCTGGAGTGAGGGGTCTCAGATCTGGAGTGAGGGGTCTCAGATCTGGAGTGAGGGGTCTCAGATCTGGAGTGAGGGGTCTCAGATCTGGAGTGAGGGGTCTCAGATCTGGAGTGAGGGGTCTCAGATCTGGAGTGAGGGGTCTCAGGTCTTGATTGAAGTGAGGGGTCTCAGGTCTGGATTGAAGTGAGGAGTCTCAGGTCTGGAGTGAGGAGTCTCAGATCTGGAGTGAGGGGTCTCAGATCTGGAGTGAGGGGTCTCAGGTCTGGAGTGAGGAGTCTCAGGTCTGGAGTGAGGGGTCTCAGGTCTGTATTGAGGGGTCTCAGGTCTTGATTGAAGTGAGGGGTCTCAGGTCTGGAATGAGGAGTCTCAGGTAAGCAGGTAAGATTCGGCCACATGGCAGTTTTTTGTTTTGTTTTTTACCTGTTTGCTGCAGAGATTTAGAGGGGGGTCCGCCGGTCTCATCCTTCTCAGTAGGGGGGACAAAGCTCAGCGATGGGATGTGACAGTCGCAGTGCGATCCCCAGAAGGAGGGAGGCAGGAATTTCCTGTAAGTGGATCAGGCCAGGTGAGAGAGGAGAGGGGCAGAGTACATTCAGGAAGACACGAGCAGAATGGGAGAGACAGGTGGAGGAGGGGAGGCAGGTGAGGACACACCTACTCGGCTCACACGTCACTCACAAGGCAGGCTGGGACAGGCAGGACAGGGGGGGTGCCAGGAAAATGCTAGGCCTGTCCCTGCACAACGTATGAGACTGCAGACCACAGACAGACGCACGGCCCTTTCCAACTGACCCCGGAAAATTGAATAATTCTCAAAATGTAGCTCCCGGTCACACTTTTCATGCACTTTTGGTGTTTAAAAAATAAAATAAAGAGGCATGAAAAACATATTCCTTTAGGCTCGACTCACATCTATGCATGTTGCTATTGAGCGTTTCTGCAGTGCTTCTTGCTGTGCTTACTGCGCTTTTTTTTCCTGCGGTTTTGCCACGATTTGCTTTTTGATGCTTTTTTTATTTGCTGTTGGGCGGATTGAAAAATGCAAATCGCTGTAAAAACACACATGTTTTTCTGCAGCTTCTCTATTGAATGCAAAAAAGTTTTGCGTTAAGCCCTCGTTCTCATCTGAAGTCGCACGATTTCAAAGCCACATTTCAGTCTGGCTTCGGGGGCGACTTGAAAGACATCTGTGTGGGTTCATGGCACAGATGTCTATTGGAGTTTCCCCCAAAGTCGCCAAAAGTAGTGCAGGGACTACATTTGGAAATCGGTGCAGCGCCACAAAGCCGGCGTCGCACCGATTGGGACGCTCCAATTTCCGGCAATTGGCTGCGATTTGACATGCAGTTTGACCTGCCAAATCGTGCCGATGTAAACGGAGGCTAAAAAAGTCCCTGACTCTTTCCAAAAATGCATTGATGCAAACGTGTTCCATAGGAACCCATGTTAAAATAATGTCCTGCGTTTTTAGGAAAAGTGTGAATGGAGCCTTAGCCATGGTTCACGTAGATGCTACTTTGAAATTGTGCGACTTCACTTGAAGTCGCACGTTTTCAAAGTAGCAGGTCAGTGCGATTTCAGGTTCTACTTGAAAGACATTTGTGCGGCTTCGTGCGCAGATGTCTATTGAAGTCGCATCCAAAATCTGCAAAAGTAACGCGACGTAACTACTTGTGCAAAACGGTGCGGCGCCACAAAGTCAGCGCCGCACCAATTGGAACAGTGCCATTGCCAGCAATAGGCTGAGACTTGTCATGCGATTTGACCTGTCAAATCGCATGACAAATCGATCCAATGTGAACGAGGGCTTAATACTATAGAACTCTTCACACCAATGCGCTGCAGGTGTGGTGCGTTTTAGGGCTAATTTGCATTAGTGCAATCATTTTAGCACAGCTGTAAAATGCTGGTAATGCAAGAACAATTAAAAAACAATTGTTTTTTACACGTGCTGTTCACGGCACACTGCACAACATAAAAAACGTTTGCATTGTGATTTATTTTGTGACCTACAGGATGCGATGTCACAGAAAATCCTGAAAAACGCAGTGCAATTTAACACACGCTAAAACACACATCAAAATGCGCATAAAATGGATGAAAATGTGCAGTAATTTCCCTGCATTTTATCGCAAGTCAGTGTGATTTCAGCCCTTAGGCTCGATTCATACCTATGCATGTTGCTTTTTAGCGCTTTTGCAGTGCTTTTTGCGGTGCTTGCTGCGTTTTTTGACGTGCGTTTTACCACGATTTGCGTTTTGCGTTTTTCATTTTTTTATATATCAATTTAAATTTTTTTACATTTAGCTATACAGGTTAGAAAGAAAGAAAAACACAAAATCGCGGTAAAAACTCTGTACTTTTTGGATGCGGGTCCATTAAATTCTAAACGCAAAACGCTGCTTTTTGCGGGAAAAAAAGTCCCCGAACCCTTTCCAAAAACGCAGAGGCACAAAAAAGCATTGATGTGATCATGTTCCATAGGAACCCATGTTAAAAAAAAATTCCCTGCTTTTCTGCAAAATGCACCAAAAAACGCATTAGTGTGAATCGAGCCTAAGGCTGCCTTCGCAGTGCTCCGCTGCAAAAGCGCAGTAAAAACGCATATGTGTTTGTGTTGCGTTTTAGTGCATTTTCTGGGTGCCTATTACCGTCCGAGCATGTATGGTGGGCAGTTCACACCACATGCAGCCCAGTGCGTTTTTTTTTCTGCATCAGAGGCATGGAAAGTAGGATATATGGTTTCCAATAGCATAGTTCACACCAGTGCGGTCAGTTCCAGTGCATTGAAGTTCTGGAAAAAGAAGTAGAACATGATGCATTTTTCCTGCACTGGACTGTACTGGAACGCGGTAAAATGCATCAAAAACACACCGGAACGCACATGCCCCTATTTAGGGCCAGTTCACATCACATGTAGTCCAGTGTGGTTTTTTTTCTGCATTAAAAATGCATGGATAGTAGGTTATACGGTTTTCCAACGCAGTTCTAGTGCCAGGAAAAAAAACATAAGGCATGCTGCATTTTTCTGCACTGGAACCTTAAAAAACGCACGGAATGCACCTAAACACACTGGAACACATGTCCTTATTTAAAGCGGAATTCCACCCAAAAATTGAACTTTTTGGAATCCTCCCCCCTCCGGTGTCACATTTGGCACATTGCAGGGGGGGGACAGAGCAGATACCTGTGTAATGCAGGTATTTGCTCCCACTTCCGGGCATCGATCACCGATGTGACCTACGCCACGTCCAGCGCCTACTCTGTTCCCCCTGCTGTCTTCTGGGAGACACACAGGTCCCAGAAGACAGCAGGGACCAGTGGGATTGCGCAGCGTGACTCGCAAATGCGCAGTAGGGAACCAGGAAGTGAAGCTGCAAGGCTTCACTTCCTGATTCCCTCACCGAAGATGGCGGCGGCAGCACCCGAGAGCCAAGGGACAAATCGGCTTCGGGACCCGACATCGCAGGCGCCCTGGGCAGGTAAGTGTCCATATATTAAAAGTCAGCAGCTGCAGTATTTGTAACTGCTGACTTTTAATTTTTTTTTTTCCGGAGGAACTCCCCTCTAAGGTGAAGAAAAAAGAGCGGGGAAAAATGCAATAGAACGCATCAAAAACACGCATGCAGAAAAGCATCCAGGAGTCCTAAGGCCCCATTCACACAGGCGGGCTCCGTTCCTACGGAGTCCGCCTGCTCCCGCCAGCTCAGAGGGAGATCAGTCCGCAGATCTCCGCTGAGCCGACGGATGACAAGCTCCTCTCTGCTCACTGAGCGGGGAGGGGCTTGTCGGGCACCTCTGTGTCCTATGGAGCGATCTGATGAAAACGGACAGCATGTCCGTTTTCATCAGATCTTACCCGATCCGATCCGCATGGATGGATGGGGACGTGCCCCCCATACGTCTGTTTTTATCGGATCAGATCGGATGTCAGCGGACATGTCTCCGCTGACATCCGACGCTCCATAGGGATGCATGGAGCAGCCGTTCAGGTCCGTGACAGGCGGACCCGAACGGCCGTCGTGTGAATGAGGCCTAAGACTCCCCAGCCAATCGGGTCTCAGGACCCGCTTCCTGATAGGCCGGGAAGAGAAGCAGTAATGCCTTGTACAGACGAGCAAACATGTACGATGAAACCGGTCCGTCGGACCGTTTTCACCGTACATGTATGCCTGGGGATTTCTGTATGGTGGCTGTACTCACCATCATACAGAAATCCGTGCGTAAACAATACGCGGGGCGTGTCCGCGCCGTCGCCGCGACGATGACGCGGCGACGTGGGCGGCCCTGCCAGTTCAATGCTTCCACGCATGCGTCGAAGTCATTCGACGCATGCGAGGGATGGCGGGCGCTCGGACATGTACGGTAGGTCTGTACAGACGACCGAACATGTCCGAGCGGGCAGGATTTCAGCGGGCTGTTTTAAAACAAGTCCAGGAATATTTGCCCGCTGGAAAAAGGCCCGGCGGGCAAATGTTTGCTGGAAATCTGCCCGCTCGGGCCTACACACGACCGAACATGTCTGCTGAAACTAGTCCGCGGACCAGTTTCAGCAGACATGTTCGGTCGTGTGTACGGGGCCTTAGACGTTAGTGAATAATAATTCGCTATTTGCACACAACTGGGTGGGCTCAGGGCCACCCTTTTTAGGAGCCAATTAGAGCCTCGGGCTCTAATCATGTGATTCAAAATAAAAACCCCCATTGAAATCCATGCGTCCGGTGCCCTGTAGATTAGGGGCATGGATTGGGGGGGCGGCACCCCTAATGGAACCGCCACCACTGGAACTGGACACTAATAATAACTTGAGGAGAGTGAATTAGTATCACTATTTACTTTTGATGGACATTGTTTGATAAATTGATTTCCATATCGTATGTGTAAATACTCGGGCCCTAGCACACAGTGGTATATGATTTTTTTTTTATACAATGTATTTTTCTATTTGTACTTTTTACTTGCATTTATATTTCACAGGATTTGATTTATATTGAAGTTAGCGTGACTTCTTATACATCAACATGCCTATTGCTGTCACTAGGATGTTTACATTCTGTGTGACAGCAATAAAAGTGCTAAAAAAAAAAATTAAAGCAACAGTGTAAAAAAAAAAAAATGTCAAAAGAATAAAAAATGAAAGCGCTTGTGTGCAAAGGCGAATGCGCGCTTCGGACCCATGACGTGTGTAAACAGCGAATTGCACCACACATGTGAATTATCGCCACGGACGTCAGATCATGGACAGTGATTCTAGCACTAGACCTCCTTTGTAAATCTGAAGTGGTAACCTGTAAAGGCTTTTAAAACTTCGCACGAGGGAGCGAGCGGAAACACACCCGCGCTTGGTGAACCACGCCTAACTTACCGCCTCCTGGAATATGGCAAATAGGCAGAGTGGCGCCCCAACGTAATTCTCACCTAGGTGGCGGTGCATAGGTGGTGCCTCCTGGTGCCCGTGGGCCGTCGTTTTGGAAACCCCTGGGCTAGATGATGCTTGACCTCCTCCTTGCAGGAAATGAGCCAGGATCTATGTGACTTGCTGCATCGTCTAATGCACATTGTGAGAAGCTCACAGTGTGCAGTGAAATCAGAATAAGCCGTTTCAGTCCAGGAGAGGAGTCGGTACAACTGTGCCAGACTGAAGGGAAGGTCAGAGGTCAGATTCTATTTTTTGGGCTGTCCTGGAATTTCCAAAAGCTTTTTCTTTAAACTGGTTCCCGGTCGCTGTATAGTCAAATGAAGGCCAGGCAGGACCGCTCTAGTTCTGGGAGGACATCATATGATGACCCCCATTCATCCCTAGTAAAGAGCCAATGACAGCGCCTCTTTACTATGTGATTGGCTGTGTCCAATCACAGCTGATCACAATGTAAACACACTTGCCGGTTATCAGCAGGGGAGAGAGGCGGTAACTGGCTATTGTGAAGAGGGACATCTACACTGATAATCAGGGCATGGATCATCATTCAGCGCAGCCCCAACAGTGCCCATCAGTGTTGTTAATCAGTGCCCATTAGCGCTGCCTATCAGTGCCCATCGATGCTGCCTATGAGTGCCCATCAGTGCCACCTCATCAGTGGCCATTAGTCCTGCCTATCAGTGCCACTTATCAGTGCCCATCAGTGCCACCTCATCAGTGCCCATTAGTGTTGTCTATCAGGCCTCGTACACACGACCAGACATGTCCGATGAAAACGGTCCGCGGACTGTTTTTATCGGACATGTCTGCTGGGTGAATTTGGTCTGATGTGTGTACACACCATCAGACCAAATTCCCCGCGGACAGAATACGCGGTGACGTGGCGGCGACGATGACGCGGCGACGATGACGCGGCGACGTGCGCGCACCAGGAAGTTCAATGCTTCCACGCATGCGTCAAATCACTTTGACGCGTGCGTGGGATTTCGGGCCAGCGGACATGTCCGGTGAGTCGTACTAACCAGCGGACATGTCCGACGGACAGGCTTCCAGCGGACAAGTTTCTTAGCATGCTAAGAAACTTTTGTCCGCTGGAAACCTGTCCGCTAGGCCCTACACACGGTCGGACATGTCCGCGGAAACTGGTCCGACGGACCAGTTTCAGCGGACATGTTCGGTCGTGTGTACAAGGCCTCAGGGTCCAACAGTGCCACCTAATCAGTGCCCTTCAGTGCTGCTTATCAGTGCCCATTAGTGTCGCATATCAGTGCAGCCTCATCAGTGCCACCTCATCAGTGCCCATTAGTGCAGCCTATCAGTACCACCTAATCAGTGCCACTTATCAGTGCCCATTAGTGCCGCATATCAATGCAGCCTCATCAGTGCCACCTCATCAGTGTCCATTAGTGCTTCCTATCAGGGCCCATCAGTGCCCTTTATTGCTGCTTATCAGTGCCCATTAGTGTCACATATCAGTGCAGCCACATCAGTGCCCATTAGTGCAGCCTCATCAGTGCCACCTCATCAGTGTCCATTAGTGCTGCCTATCAGGGCCCATCAGTGCCCTTTATTGCTGCTTATCAGTGCCCATTAGTGCCGCATATCAGTGCAGCCTCATCAGCACACATCAGTGAAGGAGAAAAATGTGTTTTCAAACTTCTATTACATAAAGTTTTTGGCTTTTTTTGTTTGTTTAGCCCAAAAATAAAAAAAACAGCGGTGATTAAATACCACCAAAAGAAAGCTTTATTTGTGCGAAAAAAATATTTAATTTAGGTACAGTGTAGCATGACCGCGCATTTGTCATTGAAAGTGCGAGAGCGCTGAAAGATGAAAATTGGCCTGGGCAGGAAGGGGGTGAACGTGTCCTGTAGGCAAGAGGTTAAAAAAAAACAAAAACTTTTTGGCAAAGATAGCATTCAGATCCAACAGGGAGATCCATGTCCACCATGCAGAGACGTGTGATGGGACGCACCGTGTTTGGTAGAAGGAGGTGTTTCTGGTTGTCACCACAGCAGCCTATTCCCCGGAATCTGTTCTCCTCTGTCTTGTATGAACTTGTATCCGTTTCCTTGTCATTGTGGAACAATGTGCCCGAGATCCTTCATGGACGGGGAATTCCAATCAGAACGCTCTCTCTGCCAAAATCACAACGCAGGCGCTCCGGGCAACATCAAACTTTACTTCTGGGCAAAGAGGGGAGAGGTCGCCAATTCTACCAATTTTTTTTATTTATTTTTTTCAATCAAACTTTATTGTGTGCGTAGAATTGTGATCATTTTGTTAGGGATATGACACCTAAAACAATGATCACAAATGAGACGAATGTTATTCAGATATTTCTGCTGCTGGTAGAATGTTTCCCATCGATTTAAAATGGAAAATACTTGCGCCAATATATTGGCCGCCGAAAATTATCGAACGAAAATAGGGTTATCAGCGTTTTGCCAATAAAAAAATAAATAAATAGACTGCAATGCAAAATTTGCATTTCATTGATTTCAAGCTAAATTGCGTCCTATTGACTGCAATGCAAATTTGGTTCCCATTGAGTTCAGTGCAAAAAAAAACTATTGACTTCAATGAAAAATCGTATCCCATTGACTTCAATGCAAATTTGTGTCCCATTGATTTCAATGCAAAAACAACACCCCCCTCTGACCTCAATGGAAAATTGCGTCCCATTGGCCCGGATTCAGAAAGAAGATACGACGGCGTATCTCCTGATACGCCGTCGTATCTCTGAGTCCGTCCGTCGTATCTATGCGCCTGATTCATAGAATCAGGTTCCGCATAGATCTCCCTAAGTGACTTACACCGTCGGATCTTAGGCTGCAATCTCACGCTGGCCGCTTGGTGGCGCTTCCGTTTGTATACGCGAGGAATATGCAAATGAGGAGTTACGCCGATTCAGAAACGAACGACCGCCAGGCGCTTTTTTTTTTACGTCGCTTGCGTTCGGCTTTTTTCGGCGTATAGTTACCCCTGCTATATGCGGCGTATCCAATGTTAGGCATGGCCGTCGTTCCCGCGCCGAGTTTAGAATTTTTTACGTCGTTTGCGTAAGTCGTTCGCGAATACGGATGGACGTAATTTACGTTCACGTCGAAACCAATGACGTCCTAGCGACGTCATTTAGAGCAATGCACGCTGGGAAATATGATGGACGGCGCATGCGCAGTTCGTTCGGCGCGGGGACGCGCCTGATTTAAATTTTACACGCCCCCCTAGCCGCGGAATTTGAATTCCGCCGGGGGATTTGCGATACGCCCCCGCAAGTTTGCAGGCAAGTGCTTTCTGAATAAAGCACTTGCCTAAAAAACTTGCGGCGGCGTAACGTAAATCAGATCTAAAGATCCGCTCACCTATCTGAATCTATCCCAGTGACTTTAGTGCAAAATTGTGTCCAATTGACTTCAATGCAAAAACGGCCACTATTGAATGCAATGCAAAATCGCGTCCCATTGACTTTCATGTGATTTTCTTTTAAAAATACACCTCTTAAAGTGGAGGTTCCACCTGAAAAAAATAATTTCACCAGATATGTAAAAAATAAAAATAAAAAAATAAATGGAAAAAAACATTTTTTTTACTTACCCTAAATAACTGTTGCTATGCGGAAGTGCCGAATCTGCCTCTTCATCCTCCGCGGCCGATTCTCTTCCTCCTCCTACACTCGGTGTCTTCTTGTGAATGGGGCGCGCTGCATTCTGGGAACTGTGTGTGTCCCAGAAAGCAGCCGGCCCATTCACAAAGCACTGCGCTGCTCGCGCATGCGCAGTAGGAATCGGGCAGTGAAGCTGTACGGCTTCACTGCCTGTTTCCCTTACTGTAGATGGCTGCGCTTGGAGCTGCCAGGATCGAGGATCGGCCTCGGCGGGGGCGACATCGCTGGCGACTAGGACAGGTAAGTGTCCTTATTAAAAGTCAGCAGCTCCAGTGTTAGTAGCTGCTGACTTTTAATTTTTTTTTTTATGGAACCTCCGCTTTAAAGCGGATCTCCACTCAAAAGTGGAGTCCCGCTGATCGGAACCCTCCCCCCCTCCGGTGTCACATTTGACACCTTTCAGGGGGGAGGGGGGTGCAGATACCTGTCTACAGACAGGTATCTGCACCCACTTCCGGCCCTACCATACGGGCAAAGGACGGGTTTTTTCCTTCCTTCCCGTCCGTCCCCCGTTGTATGCTGGGAACACTCGGCTCCCAGCACACAGCGGGAGCCAATCGGCGGGCGCAGCGCGACTCGCGCATGCGCCGTAGGGAACCGGGCAGTGAAGCCGGAGCGCTTCACTTCCTGGTTCCCTCACCGAGGGTGGAGGGGGGAGCAGCAGGGTGACGAGCGATCGGCTCGTCATCTGCTGCGATCGGCGCTGGACTCCAGGACAGGTAAGTGTCCTTATATTAAAAGTCAGCAGCTGCAGTATTTGTAGCTGCTGGCTTTTAATATATTTTTCCCGTGGCACATCCGCTTTAAGGAGCAGCAGTAGAAGAATAAGCTGTAGTTCCTTTGCTGGTAAAATGTTTGTCATTGATATAAAACGGAAAGTACTAAATTTGGCCATTAGATGGCACCATGTATCATAGTATAGTAATTTCCTAGAACACTTAGCTCCATCTAGTGGTCAAATGTGTTACTTTCTGTTTTAAATCAATGAAAAACAATTGACCAGCAGAGGAAATAGAACTAATAGCATTTATTTTTATTTTTTGCCACCATTTGCACAGAACGAATGTACATGCACTTTAACTGGGTGAATTGCTTTGCCATTAAAAAAAAAAAAAAAAAAAAAAAAAAACAATACACCCCTTAAGAAGCAGTAGAAGAATAGGATGTAATTCCTTGCTCTAACAGGCTTTCGATGTTCTCCTCTGGGTTGTGGGTGGGCCCTAACCCATCTAATGTACAGCGCAGGAAAGGGAAATCTTCAAATGGACACACCTGTTCTAATGGCAACTGTACTATTGTGTCTCCAAGACAGGAAGTGAGGGCAAATCTCCCTAATGGGACACAGCAGAATAAAATAATACCTAAAAAATAACAGGGGTTTACCCAATCCCTTCTCTATCCAAAACACTAACAAGAAAGTTTTGACTAGGCAAGCTTTACACAAACATCTATCATAATCATTAAAATATTTGACATTTTCCACTGACAGCTGCAAAGAAAACAGATTGCTGCGTTTTGTAGCAATTTGTGTGACAATGGCGCCACCTTCTGGTTAGAATTGGAATTAATCTTTCTCCTTTCTAAAGTAAACACTTTCTTTTATTTTCCCAAAAATACATCAAATACAAAAAAAAAAAACAGCACCACACAATAACATTTTTGTTACCAATTTCCAGAAACTTGCGTGTGTTATTACAGTTGCAGTCCCTGGGTCCCTCTGCATTGCTTCTGCAGCACCCTCTAGGTTACTAGAGTATTTTATATAGGAGTATTTTATATAGGAGTATTTTATATAGGAGTATTGCATATAGGAGTATTGCATATAGGAGTATTGCATATAGGAGTATTGTATATAGGAGTATTGTATATAGGAGTATTGCATATAGGAGTATTGCATATAGGAGTATTGTATATAGGTTTTTGGCAGAGTAAGTCAATTTAGACAGGCATGGCTGGCAGTCATCTGGGCTGGGAGTGGCTCAGGGTAGTGCTGGGTGACTCTCAGGCAGCATCACCAAGACCTCCTAATTCTCCCCTGAACATTCTGGTATTACTCTGATAATATGCAGTCTCATAGCACTCTCTCTCTAATAACACGTTCTTCTCATAGCACTCTCTCTCTAATAACACGTTCTTCTCATAGCACTCTCTCTAATAATACATGCTTCTCATAGCACTCTCTCTCTAATAACACGTTCTTCTCATAGCACTCTCTCTAATAATACATGCTTCTCATAGCACTCTCTCTAATAATACATGCTTCTCATAGCACTCTCTCTAATAACACATGCTTCTCATAGCTCTCTCTCTCTCTAATAACACGTGCTTCTCATAGCTCTCTCTCTCTAATAACACATGCTTCTCATAGCTCTCTCTCTCTAATAACACATGTTTCTCATAGCTCTCTCTCTCTCTAATAACACATGCTTCTCATAGCACTCTCTCTAATAACATGTGCTTCTCATAGCACTCTCTCTAATAACACGTGCTTCTCATAGCTCTCTCTCTCTAATAACACATGCTTCTCATAGCTCTCTCTCTAATAACACATGCTTCTCATAGCACTCTCTCTAATAACACATGCTTCTCATAGCACTCTCTCTAATAACACATGCTTCTCATAGCACTCTCTCTAATAACACATGCTTCTCATAGCTCTCTCTCTCTAATAACACGTTCTTCTCATAGCACTCTCTCTAATAACACATGCTTCTTATAGCTCTTTAATAACACATGCTTCTCATAGCACTCTCTCTAATAACACGTGCTTCTCATAGCACTCTCTCTAATAACACGTACTTCTCATAGCTCTCTCTCTAATAACATGTGCTTCTCATGGCTCTCTGTCTCTAATAACATGTACTTCTCATAGCTCTCTCTCTAATAACACATGCTTCTCATAGCTCTCTCTCTCTAATAACACGTGCTTCTCATAGCTCTCTCTCTCTAATAACACGTGCTTCTCGTAGCACACTCTCTAATAACACGTGCTTCTCATAGCACTCTCTCTAATAACACATGCTTCTCATAGCTCTCTCTCTCTAATAACATGTGCTTCTCATAGCACTCTCTCTAATAACATGTGCTTCTCATAGCTCTCTCTCTAATAACACGTGCTTCTCATAGCACTCTCTCTAATAACCTGTGCTTCTCATAGCACTCTCTCTAATAACACATGCTTTAGCACTCTCTCTAATAACACATGCTTCTCATAGCTCTCTCTCTAATAACACGTGCTTCTCATAGCACTCTCTCTAATAACACGTGCTTCTCATAGCACTCTCTCTAATAACACATGCTTTTCATAGCTCTCTCTCTAATAACACGTGCTTCTCATAGCACTCTCTCTAATAACACGTGCTTCTCATAGCTCTCTCTCTAATAACACGTGCTTCTCATAGCACTCTCTCTCTAATAACACGTGCTTCTCATAGCACTCTCTCTCTAATAACACGTGCTTCTCATAGCACTCTCTCTAATAACACGTGCTTCTCATAGCACGCTCTCTAATAACACGTGCTTCTCATAGCACTCTCTCTCTAATAACACGTGCTTCTCATAGCACTCTCTCTCTAATAACACGTGCTTCTCATAGCACTCTCTCTCTAATAACACATGCTCCTCATAGCACTCTCTCTAATAACACATGCTTCTCATAGCACTCTCTCTAATAACACGTGCTTCTCCTAGCTCTCTCTCTAATAACACGTGCTTCTCATAGCACTCTCTTTAATAACACGTGCTTCTCATAGCATTCTCTCTAATAACACATGCTTCTCATAGCTCTCTCTCTAATAACATGTTCTTCTCGTAGCACTCTCTCTAATAACACATGCTTCTTATAGCTCTTTAATAACACATGCTTCTCATAGCACTCTCTCTAATAACACATGCTTCTCATAGCTCTTTAATAACACATGCTTCTCATAGCACTCTCTCTAATAACACATGCTCCTCATAGCACTCTCTCTAATAACACGTGCTTCTCATAGCTCTCTCTCTAATAACATGTGCTTCTCATAGCTCTCTCTCTAATAACACGTGCTTCTCATAGCACTCTCTCTAATAACACATGCTTCTCATAGCTCTCTCTAATAACACATGATTCTCTTAGCTCTCTCGCTAATAACACATGCTTCTCATAGCACTCTCTCTAATAACACGTGCTTCTCATAGCTCTCTCTCTAATAACACATGCTTCTCATAGCACTCTCTCTAATAACACATGCTTCTCATAGCACTCTCTCTAATAACACGTTCTTTTCATAGCTCTCTCTCTCTAATAACACATGCTTCTCATAGCTCTCTCTCTCTCTAATAACACGTTCTTCTCATTGCACTCTCTCTAATAACACGTGCTTCTCATAGCACTCTCTCTAATAACACGTGCTTCTCATAGCTCTCTCTCAAATAACACATGCTTCTCATAGCTCTCTCTCTAATAACACGTTCTTCTCATTGCACTCTCTCTAATAACACGTGCTTCTCATAGCACTCTCTCTAATAACACGTGCTTCTCATAGCTCTCTCTCTAATAACACATGCTTCTAATAGCACTCTCTCTAATAACATGTGCTTCTCCTAGCTCTCTCTCTCTAATAAGACGTGCTTCTCATATCACTCTCTCTAATAACACGTGCTTCTCATAGCACTCTATTTAATAACACGTGCTTCTCATAGCACTCTCTCTAATAACACATGCTTCTCATAGCTCTCTCTCTAATAACATGTTCTTCTCGTAGCACTCTCTCTAATAACACATGCTCCTCATAGCACTCTCTCTAATAACACGTGCTTCTCATAGCACTCTCTCTAATAACACATGCTTCTCATAGCTCTCTCTCTAATAACATGTTCTTCTCGTAGCACTCTCTCTAATAACACATGATTCTCATAGCTCTCTCTCTCTCTCTCTCTAATAACACGTTCTTCTCATTGCACTCTCTCTAATAACACGTGCTTCTCATAGCACTCTCTCTAATAACACGTGCTTCTCATAGCTCTCTCTCAAATAACACATGCTTCTCATAGCTCTCTCTCTAATAACACGTGCTTCTCATAGCTCTCTCTCTAATAACACGTGCTTCTCATAGCTCTCTCTCTAATAACACGTGCTTCTCATAGCTCTCTCTCTAATAACACGTGCTTCTCATAGCACTCTCTCGAATAACGCATGCTTCTTATAGCTCTCTCTCTCTAATAACACGTGCTTCTCATAGCTCTCTCTCTAATAACACATGCTTCTAATAGCACTCTCTCTAATAACATGTGCTTCTCCTAGCTCTCTCTCTCTAATAAGACGTGCTTCTCATATCACTCTCTCTAATAACACGTTCTTCTCATAGCACTCTCTCTAATAACACGTGCTTCTCATAGCACTCTCTCTAATAATACATGCTTCTCATAGCACTCTCTCTAATAACACGTGCTTCTCATAGCTCTCTCTCTAATAACACGTGCTTCTCATAGCTCTCTCTCTAATAACACGTGCTTCTCATAGCACTCTCCCCAATAATATTTGGATCACATAGCACTCTCTAGTAAAATCGTAGCACCCTGATGGGAAATATTTGCGCTCCTAGTAGTCTCTCTGACAATATGTGGCTCTCATTTTTCTCTGTGTGGAATTCTGACCCTAAAAAACAAATAATATATAAAATATTGGTTGCTCGCTCAGTTGGGGAATTGGCAGTGACGCCCCTTCTTCACACATTTACCAGACAAGTAAATATATAATGCAATAAAATAGTGATTTACCAACTCGGTGACATTTGTGCTGCTCCACATTGGCAGGGAGTGGTGAAGACTTGTCCTGAGAACAATCAGTAGAACAATAGTTACTATTTATAAAAGTTCCGCACATCTATTCTTAGTCTAAAAACAGGTCTAATCTTTTCTTTTCTTTAATTCCATTTACCAAACAAAAATGAACTCTTGTACTGGCTCTGCTGCCACAATTAGTAAAGGAAAAAGGTGAGTGAAATCTCCTGCGGGCATGTGATGGCACCTTGGGGGTGACATAGACCTACCATGTGTATTGGGCAATATGACCTTCACATCAGAGCTCTTCTAGGTTCAGAACATTGTCCAAGCTGAATCTTTATCTGCATCTCCGAACAATGAATATGCTGGATTTCATATTCAGAAGTTATGTCCCATCTATAGGTAATTTTTCTGTTGCTGTATTGAACTGTATCAGGTCACTATTGTTCTCTTGTATGCTGACATCTAGTGGCGGTTTAAGGTAACTACAACCTATGTACCTAAAGCAGTATTAAATACAAAGGGCTAGATTCAGCATAGAATTACGTTGGCGTATCCATAGATACGCCGCGTAAATTCAAAGCTGCGCCGGCGTATCTACTTCCTGTATTCAGAAAGCTAGATACGCCGACATTAGCCTAAGATCCGACTGGCGTAATTCTATTACGCCGTCGTATCTTAGGGTGCATTCTCACGCTGGCCGCTAGGTGGCGCTTCCGTTGTTTTCGGCGTAGAATATGCAAATAAACAAAGTTACGTCGATTCACGAACGTACGTGCGCCCGGCGGTAGTTTTTTACATCGTTTGCGTAAGGCTTTTTCGGCGTAATGTTGCTCCTGCTATTAGGTGGCGCAGCCAATGTTAAGTATGGACGTCGTTCCCGCTTCGAAATTTGAATTTATTACGTCGTTTGCGTAAGTCGTTTTGCGAATAGGGCTGGACGTAATTTACGTTCACGTCGAAAGCAATGACGATTTGCGTCGGAATATCGAGCATGCGCACTGGGATTTTTTCACGAACGGCGCATGCGCCGTTCTTAAAAAACTTCAAATACGCGGGGTCAACCGAATTTAAATAAAACACGCCCCCCTCAACATCATTTGAATGACGCAAGCTTACGCCGGCCCCATTTGCGCTACGCCGCCGTAATTTAGGAGGCAAGTGCTTTGTGAATACAGCACTTGCCTCTTAAACTTACGGCGGCGCAGCATAAACACGATACGCTGCGCCGCCGTAAGAAGGGGCGCAGCTACGTGAATCTAGCCCAAAGCAAACATTTATTATATTGCAGCTTACCAGTTCTTAGATGTGATGGCTGCATTCGTTTTCTTTTTTTACTCTTTCTTTCTTCTATTTTCATCTGCTGATCCATCCAGCGAATCTGTTGTTTTTCAAAAGCTCAAGCTCTCCAGCAGAATTGATCAGTTTACAGGGATGAGACAAACCATTTACCACTGAGATGAGTGCTTACAATGATCAGTTTTTATTTTTTCATGTACAGTGGAACCTTGGCTTACAAGTATAATCTGTTCCAGGAGAATCCAAAGCACTCGCATATCAAAGCGAGTTTCCCCATAGAAGTCAATGGAAACTAAAATTGTTTGTTCTGCATTGACTTCTATGGCATGCAATACCGCATGTGTCCAGAGGTGGGGGGGGGGCTGGAGAGCCTCGGAAATACTCAGGACAGCTCGGCTGTACTTAGAAACCCTCAGAAAGGCTCGTGAACTGAGTATTTCCAAGTGTTTCCGAACGGCTCCGGCGCCCCCGCACCTCTGGCCAAATGCGGTACTGCACACTGCATTGGCTTGAATCCTTTTTGTGTGGCGAGACAACATTCGCAAACCGAGTCAGGACTTAAAAAAAAAATGCTCGTATTGCGAAACGCTCGTTAACCGCGTTACTCGGAATCCGAGGTTTCACTGTAAACCCTTTATCCCAAAAGGAAAAAAAAAAACAGTTTGCTGTAACTGATTATAAAGTGTGAGCTGGAGTTTAGCTTTAATTTGTTAGTGTATCTAAATCTGCCATCTAACACTTCCCCCCCCCCAGGACTGACAATGCCGCTGCCTGCTGTGCCTTCTGTGCTCCTTCATCCAGAGTTGTGTCTCGCTAATACAGGAGGTGTTTGTTACTGGAAAATTGGAAAGAAACTGCGCTAAATACTAAACAAACAAGAAATAAAGAAAGGAAAACTGCAATGAAATCGCAGTCTATTCAATCCGAGAGCTGCGATTACCATGTAAACAATAGATAAAAACAAACAAACAGTGAAAAAAATATAAATCGCGCTACCTCTAAACCATTTGAAACAAATGTTTGAATCACAAAACACACAAAACTATGTGATATATGTTGATATAAATCATAAACTATGTGATATATGATGGTATATATAAATCACTAATATACCAAAAAACAAGAGACGTTGATAGCCACTAGAAGGCACTATATAGCACTCTCAAGTCCCACAATAACAGTGAAACAGTGATAAATGAACATCAACATTTTTTTTAGATCATATCATTAGATCAATAAATATTAACCAAATAAAAATATATATAGACATATAACAAAAACAAATATTGTAGCAATAAAGTCCATAAATGTTTAACACATAAAATAAAAAACACCCGTGCTCTGTGCCAAGTTCCAAAATCAGTTGAAAACGTGTCCAAAGAAAAGTGATGTATCCTCCACCGAACTATAGATTGGCTCCTTACCAAATCGCCATGATCCCTTATGACAGGGGATCATGAACAGCATGTAATAGGTAGTCACTCCCAGTCTTGCAGTTCAGACAGATACGATCCTTAACATTGGGTCTCATCCACAAGTGATTAAACTTCACCAATATCAATGCCCACTATGTAAAAAACAATAACAGCGCCACATAGCGCAATAAATTAGTAAAAAGTATTTATTAAAAGTTGTATTGCACTTACAAACATGCAGTAAAAAAATGCCTTGAATCTGATGTGCCGGCCGGTACACAAATTCCCAAACACCCGTCCACTGGGGGAACGTTTGGAGCTCTCGGGTGACGACAGCGCACCGCTGAGCTTTTTTCACTTCGTGTTTGTTACTGGCTAGATCACCAGGTGAAAAAAGCGGATAAAAAGAAAACGAATGCAGCCACCACATCTACGGATTGGTAAGATGCAAAATATGATATTTTTTTGTTTTGAGTTTAATAGCGCTTTAAGTAGTTTGGTATCTTCCTGTGTCCCTCCCTCCTGTTTTGTTACAAGTGCTCAGATACTACTTACTTGAACTACTTAGTGTTACTAAACCCACAACAGTAACATCAGTCTGTATATGCAGTAAAGCATGCTTGTTATACTCACTTTGGAACCTAAGGGGTTAATCCTCCACATTGTGTAAAAAGGCTGTCTGATCCTGTCTTCCCTGATCCTCCCCCTTCTTCCACTGTCCCCAATCCATCTCCTGATAAGACAGAGCCTTTGGAGTCGCTCTGCACATGCTCAGTTTGGTGTGTATTGCTAAAGTTTTTTTTTCTTCGGAGCGATGGCTGTGATCAGCACAGGGCCAATCAGCACTGTCCAGACAGAGGGTCAAGGGTCCTGCAGCCTCATGGGACAGATAGGGGAGAATGATTATATTTCCAAAACCATTGCATTTCCATGTACTGTGGGAGACCTGATATAGTGAATGCAGGCTCCTGGGTTTAGAGCGGGACTCCATAAAACAAGATAAACAACAAATAGCCTATTAAAGGAAAAAATGATAAAACCGGCTTTTGCTGCCCTATTCAGTTTTAGTGTAAAAACTTCCCTTGCATTACTTGTTTCTACCACTAGATGCCCTTAGTTTAATAGGCAGCATCATTAAACCCACTTCCTATGAACCCAGGTCATCTTGCACAGTGAGGAGCTTGTCTGCCACTCTGCTCTCTCCTCCTATCAGCCAACAAATGAACTCATGGGCTCCTTGTGCTGCTTCATTCCCTCACACTCCAGCCCTGCTGTACGGGGTCTGCGAGAGGCTGATAGCAGGTGCAGTTCAGGCGCTTACACTGCTTGTATTTAGAAAAAAAAATAGATTTTGTGATTTTAACCACTACCCGACGGCCGTACGACTTTATACGGCCGCGGGGTGGTTCTGAATCTCTAACTGGCCGTGCGCACGGAGATGCCGATGCGAGTGCCTGGCGGCTGTGATGTCCGCCAGGGACTCGCGATCGGCGGCTACAGGAACAAGACGTGGAGCTCTGTGTGTAAACACAGAGCTCCACGTCCTGTCAGGGGAGAGAGGAGACCGATCTGTGTCCCTTGTACATAGGGACATAGATTGGTCACCTCCCCCAGTCACCCCCCCTCCACCTACAGTTAGAACACAATTTAGGGTACACATTTAACCCCTTCCTCACCCCCTAGTGTTAACCCCTTCAATGCCAGTCACATTTATACTGTAATTAGTGCATATTTATAGCACTGATCGCTGTATAAATGTGAATGGCGCCAAAAATGTGTCAAAAGTGTCCGATGTCTCCGCCATAATGTCGCAGTCACGAAAAAAATGCTGATCGCCGCCATTAGTAGTAAAAAAAAATAATAAATAATAATTCTGTCCCCTATTTTGTAAGCGCAAAAACTTTTGCGCAAACCAGACGCTTCTTGCGATTTTTTTTTTCCCAAAAATATGTAGAAGAATACGTATCGCCTTTTTTTTTTTTAAATTGGCCTATTTATTATAGCAACAAGTAAAAAATATTGTTTTTTTTTCAAAATTGTCACTTTATTTTTGTTTATAGCGCAAAAAATAAAAACCGCAGAGGCGATCAAATACCACCAAAAGAAAGCTCTATTTGTGGGGAAAAAAGGACGTCAATTTTGTTTGGGAGCCACGTCGCACGACCGCGCAATTGTCAGTTAAAGCGACGCAGTGCCACAAGCTGAAATTTCACCTGGTCAGGAAGGGGTATATGTGCCCAGTAAGGAAGTGGTTAAAGATTGCCGTGTGTCTTGTATATCTGCCTGGAGTTCTCTGCATACTTTCCTTTATTTTTTTCAAATCAGAAAAAATGACCCAGAAATTCACACGCTAAAGACACATTTTATGCGATGACAAAAGTCAACAAGAGAAAAAAGAAAACAAAAAGGATAATGCAAAATACACTGAATTCCAGGCATACTGTATATACCAGACACCAGCTCTGTACTCATTACATACATCATCAAATGTTATTGTTTTCTAAAGCAACTGAATCTGACCCGGTGGCTGCCTCTCGCCATCCCTGTGCAGCAGAGCTCAGACTGGGAAAGGGAGGGGCAGCACAAGGACGTAATCAGCTGTTCTGCAGTACTTGTGTGCAAAAAAAAAAAAGGGCCATGCTGATAGGGGGAGGAAGCGGAGTGACAGAGAGATGAGCTCACCAGTTTTTAACCTCTTTTGGATATAGGGGGTTATTTACTAAAGGAAAATCCACTTTGCACTACAAGTGCACTTGAAAGTGCAGTGGCTGTAGATCTGAGGGGAACAGCATTTTAGCTTGCACATGATTGGATGATAAAACCAGCAGAGCTTCCCCTCATTTCAGATCTACAGCGACTGCACTTCCAAGTGCACTTGTAGTGCAAAGTGGATTTTCCTTTCGTAAATAACCCCCCTATACTGTGGCAGGGTGGCCCTCCTCAAGTGCCCGTATGTGATTTCTAGTTCAGGGTCTGGGGGTGCATGCATGCTGCTGGCGACCCACTCCCGCTGTGATTGGACACAGTGGGAGCCAATCAGCGGGTCTGGTGGACCCGATGTTCACCAGCACCCCACGATCGTCCCTGAGAGAAGCAAAGCGGCGGTCTGCCTATGTAAACAAGGAAGATCGTAGAGGAGAAGATGGAGATCTTGGCCCGGATTCAGAAACAACTTACGACAGCGTATCTCCGGATACGCCGTCATAAGTCTGAGTGTGAGACGTCGTATATTGGCGCCTGATTCAAAGAATCAGATACGCCTCACGGTTGCCAAGATACGAGCGGCGTAAGTCTCCTACGCCGTAGTATCTTGGGGTGCATATTTACGCTGGCCGCTAGGTGGCGCTTCCGTTGATTTCCGCGTCAAATATGCAAATGATCTAGATACGCCGATTCACAAACGTAGTTCCGTCCGGCGCATCTATATACGCCGTTTACGTAAGGCGTCGGTCCGGCGTAACTTTACCCCTCATAAAGCAGGGGTAAGTCATGTTAGGTATGGACGTCGGAAACGTCGGAACAGCGTTGTATTTTACGTCGTTTGCGTAAGTCTTCCGTGAATGGGGATGGGCGTAGGTTCCGTTCATATCGACTAAACATTGAGCCGGCGTATTTTACGGAGGAAATTCGACGTGATACTGATCATGCGCCGTTAGTTAAGCGCGTCATTTACGTGGGGTCACGATTCATTAACATACAACACGCCCACTACCAGCCTAGTTTGAATTAGGCGGGCTTACGCCGGCCCATTTACACTACGCCACCGTAACTTAGAACGCAAGTTCTTTCTGAATACGGGACCTGCCGCTCTAAGTTACGGCGGCGTAGTGTATCTGAGATACGCTACGCCCACCTAAAGATAGGCGATTCTCTCTGAATCTGGCCCCTTGTGTTTCTGCTAAGCAGGAACACAGATCTCTGTCTTCCCCCAGTCAAAGCACCTCCCCCACAGCTAGTAAGCACTGCCTAGGAGCACATTTAACCCTTTGTTCACCCCTGATGTTAACACCTTCCCTGCCAGTGTACAGTGACAGTGCATATTTTTTTTTAGCACTGATCACTATATTAGTGTCACTGGTCCCGAAAAAGTGTCAGTTAGGTGTCAGATTTGCCTGGTTCAATATCGCAGTCTCGCTGATCGCCGCCATTACTTGCGTAAAAGATGCTATACCTTTTGTGCAAACCAATCAATATATGCCTATTGTTTACCAAAATATGTGACGGAATACATATTGGCCTAAATTGGTGAAGAAATTTGATTTTTTTTATTAGATGTTTTATAGCAGAAAAAAACGTTTTTTTTTTTAATTTATTTTTTAATTGTCGGTCTTTTTTTGTTTTTGCGCAAAAAATAAAAACCGCAGAGGTGACAACATGCCCATAAAAGAAAGTTCTACTTGTGAGAATAAAAGGACATCAATTTAATTGGGGTACAGCGTCGCACGACCGCGCAATTGTTAGTTAAAGAAACGCAGTGCAGTCTCGCAAAAAATGGCCTTGTCATGAAGGGATTAAAACCTTCTGGGGCTGAAGAGGTTAAGTAGTGAAAATGCATCTATGTTCAAAATATAAAATCTATCTCCATTATCACATTGTATTTCCATTATTTCTCACCCACTCCTATTACTTTGAATGATCTTGAAGTTTGTAAACTTACTTTGTAAAGATCCTCCTGGAATTCTGTGAGCCGTAGTTGTCCTGTGAGTAGGCACTGCTGTGTCACACATTTCACAGAGCCTGCCTTCTGAACTACGAGCTGCTGAGAGGTGGAGTTTCAGGAGGCGGAGTCAGTACAGGAATCATTGCTTGCAGGCAGCAAGGTACCATGGGATATGTAGTCCTTCTAAATGGTGCAAAGCATGCTGGGAATCCAGGACATTGTGGAAAGAGACTTTTTTTAATAATCTTATTATATTCTCAGTAATAATTATTGTTTGTATTGTTATTCTAATGCTGATGGTATAAAATAGGCATGTGCAAAAGTGAAAATTTCGTTTCGTTTCGTTTTAATTCGTTATTTAATTAATTTAGTTAAGTTAGGTTCGTTACATGTGTTAAATTCGTTTTCGGAAATCGTTCGTTTTCGACCGAATTTCGAAAAATCCGGTCGAATTCGAAAATTCTCTCTTCGAATATAATTTCGAAATTCAATCGGAATTCGAAAAAAAAAAAAAAAAAAAAATTCGAATTCCAAATCGAAAACCCGCGGACGAAATTCGATCGAAATTCCAAAAAAAAAAAAAAAAAAACATTTTCGAATTCCAAATCGAAAACCCGCAGACGAAATTCGATCGGAATTCCAAAAAAAAATAAATTCGAATTCCAAATCGAAAACCCGCGGACGAAATTCGATCGGAATTCCAAAAAAAAAAAAAATTTTTTTTTTTCCGAATTCCAAATCGAAAACCCGCGGACGAAATTCGATCGGAATTCGAAAAAAAAAATCGAATTCCGATCGAATTTTGTCCGCGGGTTTTCGATTCGGAATCGAAAACGTTCGTTCGGATTCGGTAAATTCATTAATATTGCAATTCGGGAATTCGTATGCATCCGAATGTCCGAATAATGAAAAATTCGTCCGAATTTCGATTCGGAACGAAACGAAATGCACATGCCTAGTATAAAAATGAAAGTGTATGCTGTGACTATAGAACTCCTTTGAATAGTACATTTATTTATAAGGACCCCGATATAAAAAAAGTTCCAAAGCAGCTGATCAGCAGTTCAGATGCAAATTTTTGAAGCCACCGGAGTCTTTAACATTATCTGGTTGTTAAAGATTGGGACAGGAAGCCGGCTACCGCATCCTTAACAACAAATGACTCACCAGATGACAGCTAAATGTAAAAATAAACAATGCCGGCAAAAACAATGGGCTGGATTCAGAAAGAATGTACGCCGGCGTATCTATTGATACGCCGCGTAAATTCAAATCTGCGCCGGCGTATCTTCTTTCTATATTCAGAAAGCAAGATACGCCAAAATTTGGCTAAGATCCGACTGGCGTAAGTCTCTTACGCCGTCGTATCTTAGTTGCATATTTACGCTGGCCGCTAGGTGGCGCTTCCGTCGATTTACGCAAGGAATATGCTAATTAGGTAGATACACAAACGTACGTACGCCCGGCGCATTTTTTTAAGTCGTTTACGTTAGGCTTTTTCCGGCGTAAGGTTACTCCTGCTATATGAGGCGTACGCAATGTTAAGTATGGACGTCGTTCCCGCGTCGAATTTTGAAATTTTTACGTCGTTTGCGGAAGTCGTTCGCGAATAGGGCTGTACGTAAGTTACGTTCACGTCTAAAGCATTGACGATTTGCGGCGTAATTTCGAGCATGCGCACTGGGATTCTTTCATGAACGGCGCATGCGCCGTTTGTAAAAAACGTCAAATACGTGGGGTCACAGTAAATTTTAATAAAACACGCCCATATCATCCAAATTTGAATTAGGCGGGCTTACGCCGGACCACATACGTTACGCCGCCGTAACTTAGGGCGCACGTTCTTTCTGAATACGGAACTTGCTCCCTAATTTACGTCGGCGTAATTACGGCCGCACAACATTACGCAGGGCTATCTGAATCTAGCCCAATTTGTGTAAAAAAAAAAATTACGCCCCCCCCCCCAATACCAGGTCCTTTTGGAGTGTGGTACAGATTTTAAGGAGAACCCCACTCCAAAAACAAAAAAAACAAAACAAAATGGCATGGGGGTTCCTCTCAAAATCCATACCAGACCTAAGGGTCTAGTATGGATTGGGGGGTGGGGGCCCCACGCCATTTTTTTAAAAACATTTGGAGTGGGGTTCTCCTTAAAATCTGAGCCAAAATGGAAAATGACGTGGGGTCCCCCCTCCAATCCATACTAGACCCTTAAGTCTGGTAAGGATTTTGAGCGGAACCCCCACGCCAAAATAAAAATAAAATGGCCTGGGGTCCCTCCCCCAATCCATACTAGAACCTTAGGTCTGGTATGAATTTTGAGTGAAACCCCAATGCCAAAATAAAAAAAATGGCGTGGGGTCCCCTCCAATCCATACTAGATTCTTAGGTCTGGTATGGATTTTAAAGGGGAACCTCCTGCGCCAAAATAAAAATGACGTGGGGTCCCCCCCAAAATCCATACCAAAATCTTATCAGAGCATGAAGCCTGGCAGTCCAGAAACAGGGGGGAACAGACGAACAAGCGCTCCCCCCTGAACCATACCAGGCCACATGCCCCCCACCCCAAAGCACCTTGTCCCCATATTAATGGGGAAAAGGGCCTCTTCCCGACAACCATGGTCTGTGGTTGTGGGGAGCTGCGGGCAGGGGGCTTATCGAAATCTGGAAGGAATCCCCTTCAACAAGATCCCGCTCCCGCTGTGGTACCTGTATTAATCATAATCATTTTCCTGGTTCTGGCTCCAAAACGGAAGGAAGTGATTGGCTGTTATGGGTTCCCCTTTTTTGTACACCATCTCTGTTCTCGTGTGTCCCCTTTAATGCAGTGGGCGGCTTCCATACCTACAATACAAGTCATTTCTTGTACTCATCATGATAAAGCGATGACTTCATATACTGAATGCGTCATAACCGGTGAAGTCAGACTTTATAGAAGTATTTTGGATGTTGATAAAGAGCAACCTGAGGTTAGTTAGTTATATAAATTGGTATAAATATATAATTATATAAAATTCAATTTGCTTAATTGGAAAGTAAGGTGACTGCCTGACGTAACCCTTTCCATTCCAGGGCCGTCTTAATAGCATCATGGGCCCCTGGGCAAAGTAATGCTCTGCAATGATGACAATGCAGGTAAACAGACATCAAGGGCCAGATTCTCGTCCAGCGGCCTATCTTTGCGGCGGCGTAACGTATCCGAATTACGTTACGCCGCCGCAACTTAGACGGGCAAGTGCTGTATTCTCAAAGCACTTGCTCCCTAAGTTGCGGCGGCGTAGCGTAAATCGGCCGGCGTAAGCCCGCCTAATTCAAATGTGGGACAGGGGGGCGTGTTTTATGTTAATCTTCTGTGACCCGACGTGATTGACGTTTTTCACGAACGGCGCATGAGCCGTCCGTGGAAATCTCCCAGTGTGCATTGCTCCTAATACGCCGCAAGGACATATTGGTTTTGACGTGGACGTAAATTACGTCCAGCCCCATTCACGGAAGAGTTACGCAAACGACGCAAAATTTTCAAATTTCGTTGTGGGAACGACGGCCATACTTAACATTGGTATGCCGCACTTACGCCACCATATAGCAGGGGTAACTATACGCCGGGAAAAGCCTAACGTAAACGGCGTAAATGTACTGCGTCGGCCAGGCGTACGTTCGGGAATTTGCGTATCTTGCTGATTTACATATTTCGACGTGTAAATCAGCATACACGCCCCTAGTGGTCAGCGTAAAAATGCAGCTAAGATCTGACGGCGTAAGAGACTTACGCCTGTCGGATCTAACAGATATCTATGCGTAACTGATTCTAAGAATCAGGCGCATAGATACGACGGCACAACGCAGAGATACGACGGGGTATCTGGAGATACGCCGTCGTATCTCCACTGAGAATCTGGGCCCAAGTAAGTAGGAGGCAGACTGCCTCCCCTGTGTATCTATCACTCTCAGTGCCATCATGGGGCCCCCAATTACGGGGCAGCGTAGGCTCAAGGACCAGCTTCTTTGGGGAAAGTGCAGGGGCCCCCCATGCAGCTAGGGCCCCTGCACTTAAAGAGCCACAGGTCCCCTCTGGGTAGAATTCTTGGAGATATGCCTCCTTGGTTGAGTTACGTCTGAATCTCCTTCAACTTGTCGCCCAGGTACCGACTGACAGGTGATCAGTCCCGCAGTGTCTGGCTACCTGTGATCCCCGTTGGTTTCGTCCAAGCCCTATTGGACCGCCAGCCTCCCAATGGCGCTCCACAGACCGACTCCCTACCGGACAGCATCCAGCTTGGGATCTTCAAAAGAGGGAACCCAGTCACTCACCGGATCCCCATCGCTGGTTCAGATGCTCCGGGCCAACATGGTCACCGCACGCCCTGGCCAGGTAGGCCATCGTGCCGTGATGTGGCCATCCTAAAGGTGGGTGCCACACTGGACGAAGAAGACCCAGAACAATGGCGTCTGTTCCATAAATACCCTTCCCCAGCATGCACAGCGAGGACAAACCCTCATGATTGGCTGCTGGGAAGAGCACCCAAACCTTGACTCCACTGCTGCCACCTGCAGTACTGGGGTTGGAAGAACACCCCAATGCAACAGAATGGGCTCACAGCACAGCCAAGCTGAGACAGAGACCGCAATTTGCCACTACCAATCAGGATCTAACTATACTCTGATCTATACTTATATTTGACTAGCGCCAGTACTACAAAGTACATGGGCGCTACATATATAACATCAGGTTATAAAAGATCAGCGCACCATACACACTGCAATCTCACCATACAATCTTTATGCAATCAGCATTTAGATTTACCAAAAATGTTATATGACGGACTACAAACCATCCAATCAATTTGTATACAAGTAGGCAGGACCTTGCATTACGTTAGGGGTCTCCAAACATTTCAGTATGTGGGCCATGTTGAATATTTTGCAAATATTTGTGAGCCCAAAAAAACCCCAAAAAGTTTTACAAGGGTAGATTTAGACGTGTAGGGCCAGATTCAGAAAGATCAGCGGATCTTTCTGCTGGCGTAACGTATCTCATTTACGTTACGCGCCGCAAGTTTTTAAGGCAAGTGCTTTATTCACAAAGCACTTGCCTGTAAAGTTGCGGCGGCGTAGCGTAAATCACCCGGCGGAATTCAAATTCGGCGGGTAGGGGGCGTGTATCACTTAAATGATGCGCGTCCCCGCGCCGAACGAACTGCGCATGCGCCGTCCGTGGAATTTCCCAGTGTGCATTGCTCCAAATGACGTCGCAAGGACGTCATTGGTTTCGACGTGAACGTAAATTACGTCCAGCCCCATTCAGGGACGAGTTACGCAAACGGCGTAAAATTTTCAAATTGCGACGCGGGAACGACGGCCATACTTAACATTGGCTACGCCACCTAGGGAGCATGTTTATCTTTACGCGGCGTATCTCTTACGGAAACAGCGTATCTTTACTGCGACGGGCAAGCGTACGTTCGTGAATCGGCGTATCTACTCATTTGCATATTCTACGCCAAACTCAATGCAGGTCGTCGTTTCTTAGGCAGGTTTAAGTGTATCTCAGTTTGAGCATACACTTAAACATACGACGGGCTTAGATTCCGAGTTACGTCGGCGTATCTACTCATACGCCGGCGTAACTCTTTGTGAATCTGGCCCGTTGTGTCCAAATCTCAGTTATTTCTGCAGCCCGATCCACATTCAGGTCAAACTCCAGAGGCTAATGACAGGCAATGCAGAAGCGATGTGACGCCTCCTCACCACCTGTTTTAACCCCGTTGTTGCTGACAAACATGCCGCAACCATGTTGTGGTGCTTCTTCATTGACTTGAATGTGATGCTACACTTTGGAACCACAACCACAGCATGTAAACATCCCTTTCTGCTGCCGCTTGCAGCTTAATTCAATAATTTCCCTTTGGGATTAATAAATTATTCAGAATCTGAATCTTAAGGGGGGGGGGATATTTGGTGGTCAGCCAAAACACAACTCAGCCATGCATTTTTACTGCATTACCCAACCGCAAGTCTAAATGAGGCCTAGATGAGTTAATCATCACATTCCAAGGAATAACTTTACACCAGGAGCCTTCCTCCGACATCACATCAGAAGTCCTCCCTTCACATCAGAAGTCCTCCCTTCACATCAGAAGTCCTCTCTTTTCACCAGAAGTCCTCCCTTTTTCATCAGAAGTCCTCTCTTTTCACCAGAAGTCCTCCCTTTTTCATCAGAAGTCCTCCCTTTTTCATCAGAAGTCCTCCCTTTTTCATTAGAAGTCCTCCCTTTTTCATTAGATGTCCTCCCTTTTTCATTAGAAGTCCTCCCTTTTTCATTAGAAGTCCTCCCTTTTTCATTAGAAGTCCTCCCTTTTTCATTAGAAGACCTCCCTTTTTCATCAGAAGTCCTCCCTTCTCGTCAGAAGTCCTCCCTTCTCGTCAGAAGTCCTCCCTTTTTCATCAGAAGTCCTCCCTTTTTTATCAGAAGTCCTCCCTTCTCGTCAGAAGTCCTCCCTTCTCGTCAGAAGTCCTCCCTTCTTCATTAGAAGTCCTCCCTTCTTCATTAGAAGTCTTCCCTTTTTCATCAGAAGTCCCCCCTTTTCATCAGAAGTCCTCCCTTTTTCATCAGAAGTCCTCCCTTTTTCATCAGAAGTCCTCCCTTTTTCATTAGAAGTCCTCCCTTTTTCATTAGAAGTCCTCCCTTCTTGTCAGAAGTCCTCCCTTCTCGTCAGAAGTCCTCCCTTTTTCATCAGAAGTCCTCCCTTCACATCAGAAGCCCACATCATTTTAGAAGCCCCACCACTTTAGAAATCCTTCCTTCACGTCAAATGATCTCCCTTTGCATCAGAAGCTCCCATCATATCAGAAGCCCCTATCACATCAGAAGTATTCCCTTTGCATCAGAAGCCCCTCATCAAATCAGAATCATCTCCATCACATCAGAAGCCCCCTTCCCATCAGAAGTGATCCCTTCACATCAGAAGTTCCCCATCAAATCAGAAGTCACCTCATACATTAGAAGTCCCCATCTCCTCACATAACAGAGTCCCCTCTACATTTTAGCATCCCCCTTACATCAGGGTCCCCATTACAGTGCCCCCTTACGTCAGGGCCCCCATTACAGTGCCCCTTTACATCAGGGTCCCCATTACAGTGCCCCCTTACATCAGGGTCCCCATTACAGTCCCCCTTACATCAAGGTCCCCATTACAGTGCCCCCTTACATTAGGGCCCCCATTACAGTCCATCTTACATCAGGGTCCCTATTACAGTGCCCCCTTACATCAGGGTCCATATTACAGTCCCCCTTACATCAGGGTCCCCATTACAGTCCCCCTTACATCAGGGTCCCAATCAGAAGCAGAGGTGAACTGATCTGATTCCTCATTCTGTTCACTGAGGATAGGCCACTGTCCGTAGCCATGGGCCACATAAAATCTCATAGTGTGTCAGATGTAGCCCTCTAGTAGGAGATTTGGAGACCCCTGTAATACATAGTTATCAGGAGATCTTATGGTGGCTATGCAGGCTTCGATATCTGATCGATCTCTTTAAAGCGGGAGTTCACCCATTTGTAAAAAAAAAAATTTTCTCCCCTTAGCTTCCTGCTCGTTCGGTCTAGGGGAATCGGCTATTTGTATTAAAATATGAGCAGTACTTACCCGTTTTCGAGATGCATCTTCTTCCGTCGCTTCCGGGTATGGGTCTTCGGGAGCGGGCGTTCCTTCTTGAGTGACAGTCTTCCGAGAGGCTTCCGACGGTCGCATCCATCGCGTCACTCGTAGCCGAAAGAAGCCGAACGTCGGTGCGGCTCTATACTGCGCCTGCGCACCGACGTTCGGCTTCTTTCGGAAAATCGTGACGCGATGGATGCGACCGTCGGAAGCCTCTCGGAAGCCTGTCAATCAAGAAGGAACGCCCATTCCCGAAGCCCATACCCGGAAGCGACGGAGAGGATGCATCTCGTAAACGGGTAAGTACTGCACATATTTTAAAATAAATAGCCGATTCCCCTAGTAATAACGAGCAGGAATCTAAGGGGGAAAAGTGCCCTCTAAGGGTGAACCCCCGCTTTAAGTAGAAATAATACATTTTTAGTCAACAGCCCATTTGATCGAAATGCCATACGTGGAAAGTGGATTTTCGATGGATAGTTATAGATTGCATCTTTGCTTCCACCATGTGATCTCATCGATTGAAATGCATTCATATTCATCATAACCAGAGTATCTCAGTGCTGCAAATGATTGATATTATTCCTCTCTGGCCGATCAACTTGTTTTGACCAAATAAGATCAAAATTCAGTCTAAATTGCCCAGAAGGGACATTGGGGCAGATCCACAAAGAAATTACGCCGGCGTATCTATTGATACGCCGCGTAATTTCAAAGTTCCCGCGTCGTATCTTTGTTTTGTATCCACAAGACAAGATACGACGGAATGAGGGATCGATCCGACAGGCGTACGTCTTAGTACGCCGTCGGATCGTAGGTGTATATTTACGCTGGCCGCTAGGTGGCGTTTCCGTCGAATTCCGCGTTGAGTATGCAAATTAGCTAGAGACGGCGATCCACGAACGTACGTCCGGGCGGCGCATTTTTTTACGTTGTTTGCGTTCGGCTTTTTCTGGCGTATAGTTAAAGCTGCTACGTGGTGGCATACTCAATGTTAAGTATGGTCGTCGTTCCCGCGTCGAAATTAGAATTTTTTACGTTGTTTGCGTAAGTCGTTCGCGAATAGGGATTTGCGTAGAATGACGTCACCGTCGTAAGCATTGGCTTTTTCGGGTTTAATTTCGAGCATGCGCACTGGGATACCCCCACAGACGGCACATGCGCCGTTAAAAAAAAACGTTGTTTACGTCGGGTCACGCCCTTACGCCACCAAAGATACACTACGCCGCCGTAACTTACGGCGCGCTTTCTTTGAGGATTTGAAAAAAAAAAATAAGTTACGGCGGCGTAGTGTATCTTAGATACGCTACGCCCGGCGGGAATATGTGCCGCGCTACGTGGATCTGCCCCATTGTGGCTAAACATTGTTGGTGTATTCAATAGTTTTAATTCGATTGGATACAAAAATTGAAGCGTGTGTAGCCACCATAAAGAAGATTCTATAGTCAGATTGTAATGGGTGTGTTTTGTTCTTGTGTAGTAGAATGCAGAAGGCTTGGTTAACTTGTGTGCATAACATCAATGTCAACTGGGGTATCCTTGAGGACCCCTGGAATAGTCTCTGCAAAGAATATCAGCACCACCAGACTCGAGGGTGTATTTATATGAAGTTTGCAGATCTATTCGGCCTGTGAAACTGTGCAAATGGAGTCGACAACAAATGTTATTAGATTGTTTTCTCTCCAGATTGAACATGCAGTAAGATCAGGGAAATACTGCATTATGGCCACTAGATGGAGCTGTCCAATAAATAATATCCTATGATCATAGCTTCATCCAGTTACTGAAATGCAGTATTTTGCTGATTCGTTGAATTTGGTAGGAATGAAAAACCTTCGCACAGAACAAATGTACATGCCGTTTCATAGGACAAACTTCTTTGTGGATTTTTTTAAATATAGAATGAGTCTAGTGAAACTTTGGGGTAGATTCACGTAGCTGCGCTTTAAGTTACGGCGGCGCAGCGTATTGTGTTTACGCTACGCCGACGCAACTTACAGGAGCAAGTTCAGTATTCACAAAGCACTTGCTCCGTAAGTTGCGGCGGCGTAGCGTAAATGGGGCTGGCGTAAGCGCGCGGAATTCAAATGTTGAAGGGGGGCGTGTTTTATGTAAATCGATGATGACCTGACGTGATTGACGTTTTAAACGAACGGCGCATGCGCCGTCCGTGTACATATCCCAGTGTGCATTGCTCCCGAGTACGCCGCAACGACGTATTGGTTTAGACGTGAACGTAAATTACGTCCAGCCCTATTCGCGAACGACTTACGCAAACGACGTAAAAAAAATTCAAATTTCGAAGCGGGAACGACGTCCATACTTAATATTGGCTGCGCCACCTAATAGCAGGAGCAACGTTACGCCGAAAACGACTTACGCAAACGACGTAAAAAACTACCGCCGGGCGCACGTACGTTTGTGAATCGGCGTAGCTAGGTAATTTGCATACTCTACGCTGAAAACGACGGGAGCGCCACCTAGCGGCCAGCGTGAGAATGCACCCTAAGATACGACGGCGTAAGAGACTTATGCCAGTCGTATCTTAGGCTAATGTCGGCGTATCTTGCTTTCTGAATACAGAAAGAAGATACGCCAGCGCAGATTTGAATTTACGCGGCGTATCTATGGATACGCCGGCGTAAATTCTCTCTGAATCCGGGCCTTTATTTATTTGTATTTCTTTTTTCGTGACAAGAAGTCAGAAGAAAAATCTAGAATGGTGCCCTGAATCGGCTTCATTCTGTTCTTCAATGTAGAAACTTAAATAAATATAAAAATATGGACCCATACAGGGCTGAAAGGCGTATGAGTTGGGACCTAATCTGAAACTTTCATCAGTGACACAATAAAGAGCATTTGCACTGCCAGTAAAAGCCCTTAAGTAAAAGGCGTTTGGAGCACCTGAAACATGTTGGGTTTTTCTTTTGACCTTTTGAAATAGAAAGCTTCACTGGACTCATAAGGTCTCGTTATATAACACTCATTGGAGGAATTTCGCACACATTTGTGCATGCTGCTCAAATTTTGGCTGTAATATCTCTATTAGGGTAATTCCTATGCACGTGAGCACCATCTAGAGGCCAAAATGCATTATCGTTTTCTAAAATACCTCAATGAGAAAATATATCACATTGTTGCCACTAGATGGAGGGAGCGATCATCAGAATTACTCTATTAGAGAAATTACAGCCAAATAGCTAGATTCAGTAAGAGTTAGGCCACGCCATCCTAACTCGGGATCTGCGCCGTCGTAAGTTTAAGTGTATTCTCAAACTGAGATACACTTAAACCTATCTAAGATACGACGGCCATCCTATCTTAGGGTGCAATATTTAGGCTGGCCGCTAGGTGGCGCTTCCATTGCGTTCGGCGTAGAATTAGTAAATCACTAGATACGCCGATTCACGAACGTACGTCCGCCCATCGCAGTAAAGATACGCCGTTTACGTAAGGCATTTTCAGGCGTAAAGTTATTCCATCAAATAGCTGGACTAGTAATGTTAAGTATGGCCGTCGTTCCCGCGTCGAAATGTGAACATTTTACGTCGTTTGCGTAAGTCGTCCGTGAATAGGGCTGGACGTAATTTACGTCCACGTCGAAAACCAATACGTCCTTGCGGCGTACTTTGCCGCAATGCACACTGGCATATGTACACGGACGGCGCATGCGCTGTTCGTAAAAAAACGTCAATCATGTCAGGTCACCCCCCCATTAACATAAAACACGCCCCCTCAGCCTAATTTGAATTAGGCGTGCTTACGCCCGCCGCATTTACGCTACACTGCCGTAACTTAGCAGGCAAGTACTTTGTGAATACAGTACTTGCCTAGATAACTTACGGCGGCGTAGTGTAAATACGATACGCTACCCTGCCGCAAAGATGCGGCGGGCTACTTGAATCCAGCTAAAAATGTTTGCAGAATGTGTTTGACATTCATCCAAAGAATGTCCCTTAAGGCCTGTAGAGCTCTCATCCTTTGCATACTCTTTTATTTATTATGAGGAAAGAGGCCCCAGGGTGTCACGTGGCTGATGATCTAAAAACTTCTAATTATAGGAAAAAAAGGCACATGAGTGGAATAAACTATAAAACTGATTACATCACTGGACCTAAAATAAAGTCTATAATAAAGTTTGTTATGAAAATGGAAAAGTTTTATTTAAAATTTTTATAAACATTTCCCTAAGGGCGGGGGGGGGGGGGGACCAGGGAAAACAAATGTTCATCACTTATGGACAGGGTTGCTTTAACCACACACTGATCTATGTTCCTTCCATCCCATACAGACATTGTTTAAAAATATTTCAGAAAATTTGGGTAGCATTAGGACCTCATTCACACAAGTATGCGATTGTAGGCATTTATATATAGGACATTTCTAAACATGTGGAATCCCAAAGGTGTTCTATCGGGTTGAGGTCAGGACTCTGTGCAGGCCGGTCAAGTGCCTCCAACCCAAACTCACTTATCCATGTTTTTATGGACCTTGCTTTGTACACTGGTGCGTAGTCATGTTCTAACAGGAAGGGGCCGTCCCCAAATTGTTCCCACAAAGTTGGGAGCAAGAAATTGTCCAAAATGTCTTGGTATGCTGACGCTTTAAGAGTTCCCTTCACTGGAACTAGGGGGCCAAGCCCAACCTCTTAAAAACAACCCCACACCATAATCCCTCCTCCACCAAATAAATTGTACCAGTGCACAAAGGAAGATCCATAAAGGTAATAATGGGCTCAACCCCCAAAGCGCTCACAAACCTTCCACAGTGCCCCCCAGCCCCCTGCAGAGCCTACATCCCTCCATAGTGTCCACAATCTCCAACAGTGCCCCCCCCCCCATCTCGCCCCCTACAGCACCTCTGTCCCATAGCTCCCAACTGTCCCTGTTTTCAAGGGACTGTACCTGATTTAAAGCAATGTCCCTCTGTCCCTCATTCCTCCTCATTTCGGTCAGATCTATAGAGATGTATATAAAATACACGTTTTATCTATCAAAAAGTGCTTTCCAGCCCTAAACCTTTCATCTGATTTCTAAATTGCTGCAATTTAAATTACAAAAGCCAATATAAAGGAATAGTAGAGGTAAAAAAAAGCACTTGTGGGTTTAACTAATCTTCTTTTTTTGTACAATTCTCCTTTAAAGGGGGCGTGGTAGGGTTGTGTCCTATGCCTGCATACTTTTGCTGATAGGTGTCCCTCATTCCCATCTCAAAAAGTTGGGAGGTATGCTGTCCCTCGGTAATGCCCTCAGTCTTCAACAATGTCTAGCACTGCCCCCCAAACTCCAAAAAGTGCCCCCCAGCCCTTGCAGTGCTTTCCAATCTTCCACAGTGTACCAGCCTCTTGGAGAGACCCCCAGATGCCAATCTCTCACAATATCTCCCAGCCCGCTCCAGAAACCTTATCCCCCACAGAGCCACCAAGTCTGCTACAGTATCCTTAACCCCCTATAGAATCCCCATCCTTAGGCTCCTTTCACATGGTCAAACCGTTTAGGTCCGCCTGTCAGTTTTGTCGGCGGACCTGAACAGCGGCTCCATGCAGTCCTATGGAGCGTCGGATGTTAGCGGAGACATGTCCGCTGACATCCGACCCGATCCGATCTGCCAAAATCAGACGGGTGGCTATACGTCCCTATCTTTTCATGGCGGATCAGATCGTGTGAGATCTCGTGATATCTCTCAGGTGAGATCTCTCCATAGGAGACAGTGGCGCTGCACAAGCCCCTCCCCGCTCAGTGAGCAGAGAGCGACTTGTCATCCGGCAGTTCAGCGAAGATCAGCGGAGAGATCACCCGCTGAGCCTACGGGAGCTGGCGGAACTCAGTAGCGACGGAGTCTGCCTCGTGTGAAAGAGGTAACACTCAACCCCATCCAGAGCTTTCCAGCTGTAGCGCCCTGCTCCCAATGACTGGGGCGCTATTTTAAATTAAGAGGGTGTCTGAGCCAATAGTGGGCTCAGACTTTACTAATTCCATGGAAATTAGCCTCTGTTCTGGCTATGCTTGTGCTTGATAGAAGTTTTCCCTTGTTGCCTGTAGGTGGCGTTACCACATCAGGCCCATGTTGGAACACAGGCGAACCATGGTGTGTTAAGTGACCCTTCTCGGCACCAGCCCAGTGGGAGTGGTGCCCCGCTGTGCATGCTGGGAAGGGTAACTTAAGGGGCAGACGCCGTTTTTTTGGGGTCCTTCGCCTTGTGGCCCTCCTGGCGCGAGGCGTGTGTGATTCCAGCCCCGGGACCATGTTGGTCCGAGGCTGTATTTCTATCAAATAGGCCCAGCTATGCTGGCTGGGGCCTATGATTCTGGAGGGGATCCCAAGCTGTCCATCCAAGTGGGGGAAGCTGCTTAACGAAGGAAACCGGGGGAGGACCTGCCCTGGAGGAGACCAAGCAAGGCAAGCTGATGTCTCGGGATAGGCCTGGTGACTTCGTTATAAAGGGATCCACAGCTCTATTTGTCTTACAGTCCGCCGGATCGGCAAAACCCAAATCTAAACCAGCTGCTCCTACGGGGGTAGTGCTACACAGCATTTTAATATTATATATTTGTTATTCCAATACTTTTATTGTGCGAGTATAAACATTATTTTATACTGTTGGGGCATGGAGGGTTTTGGAACAATTAATTGGGCTCTTGTCTCAACAAGGTTGAGAACACCTGACCTAAACCTTTACATTTCCTGAGTATGGGTAAATTGTTAGTCTTCATTATAATTGAATTGTATAATTGTATAAACAGCAGCTGTAAGAACATATAAATAGCCTCTGTAAGGATATTTTTATAACACTAATAAAAAAAACATCTGTTCTTAATGGAATTGGCAGACTTAAGTTGGCTTATCCAAATCCTGAAACTTCCAATCCAGCATTAAACTCCATAAAATGTTTTTAAATTCTTACAAAATACACCATGAGTGTTGCTAATGGGAGTTTTTGTTGGACGGTCCTGTAGGAAGGTGAAAGCTATATTCATTGATTACAACAGTTGCGTTCTTTAACATCTCATAGAACATGGACAAGGTTTTTTGGTAAAGATCTCTGTTTAGAACAAATGATCGGAAAAGATTAAGAGGTTCTGCTGTGCGGAAGTTTTCCGGGAGACTGACCGTCTCTGGAAGTTTGGAATTTCCAATCATAAAGTGGTGGAGTCTCTTCTCCAGCAGACATTTCTCCAGGCTCTTGAACATGTCCCGTAATCGATCTTCTAGCATGATGTTACTCCAGTCATAATAAGACCGTGTCAGTAGAAGATGCAAGAGGACCGTCTTTAGGTGGTAACTTGTCAGGCCACTTGGGCCAGTTATGTCACATTGCTTGGAATGCAGGAAAGTTATAATTTGTAGGCAACTGAGGTGGCATGAATTTCCTGGGAGATGTTTGGCAATGTTCTTGAGAAACCTTCTCTCGTAAACTGCGAAAGACAAGTTCCAGTGAACGCTGGAGGCCAAGTCGGTTGCTCTGTCCATGCTGGGGAACTGTGAAATAAAGTACAGATCAGAGTCTTCATACTGAACCACCGGGCTGATGTTGAAACTGATGACTTTTCCTGATTTGAATTTGACTCTTAAAGCTCCTGGATAATCTAAGTGGTTGAAAGTGAGTTCAAACTCGTACTTGTGTGATATCCTGCCCCAGGCCTTTGTTATGGCTGTTTGGAACCATTTCATGACCTGGTCTGTGTCTAGATAGTTGGATTCCTTTGAACATAATAGATTGACATCCTTGGTGACCTTCTTCTTGCTGCTTGGGTTGTGAAGAAGGCAAAGCATGTCTTCTCCAAGTTTTTTCCTGTCGCAGACACAACCTGATGGATCTTCGGGTCCACAAACAAGAATTGTTCCATAACTTTGTTGATTGGGAACGATGGATTTGCTAGTAATCCAAGGTTGGCAGCGGAAATAGTAGGGTTCTGGAGGAGAAAATGGTACAAGCAAGTCACATATCAGTGGTTTATTGACTCTACAGTTTTCGTACATGCTCCCCACACAGATACTATCTTCAACTTCCATGTCTGCATCACGGTTACAAACACTTCTTAGTGCTTCTAGCAAATCATCTGCAAAACCCTCAACAAATTCCTTAGTCCGAGCCGCGTCATGGGTTGTTGTCCGGATATACTGGTCATGAAAAATAGCCAACATGGTCTTGCTTGGAAAAAGGACTCCATGGCAGCTGCTTCCATTGTACATAGGGTCATCCTCCTCTTTGCTTTGCTCCTGTGGACTGTTATCTAGAAAGTCTTGCCTCCACACTTCAATCATAAGAAAGACAATCATTGACATTACACTCCAGAAATCCCATAATGATTCATCTTCGGTGGGCTTGTTCTCAGTTTCGGTGTCGTCTTCTGGGGGTGGCTCTTGGCGAGATAAAAGCTTCTCAAGTTCCAGCTGCTGAAGCTGCAGATTTTCTTCTCTTTCCTTCAGTTTTTGGATAATGAAGTCATCGGTGGTAGGTACAGCAGAATTGTTACTGGGGAAGAGAAGAGGGTGGTTGACAATGGCCGTAATGACCACAAGGCACACCTTAAAAATCCCAGCTTGCATTGTGTTTCTGAAAGACAAAAGAGAAAGGCGTAATTAAAATGATTATGTTGTATGCCTACAAAGCAAGGAAGTTTTAAGATTTTTACATACAGTAGTTGTTCGTTTTTTAGACTGTATTTTATTACCTGTTTAACTACAGGTATGTGTGTAGCACTCTGTAGTGTGCTAGAAGTAGTATAGGCTTTTAGATAGAGTAGGTACATTTCCAGGCTTGGCTGGTGTGTTTTGATCTGGGTTGGGAGTAACTCAGAGCAGAGCTGGTGACTCACAGGCACCTCCCACTTCTTTCCAGAAGATTTTAGTATCTTCTGAAGAGGGAGGAGGAGAGGAAAGTTGGAGCTGCCTGGGGTATTCTGAGGAGTCATGACCAATCCTCAACTTGGATTGGCAGGGGGCAGGCCTCCTTAAATACCCAGGGTCAGCTGAGCTGGAAAGGAGTTGTTCTGGAGGAAGCTGGAGATGGAGTGCTAGGCTGCCGGGGCCTTTGAGGGTGCTCCCCAGTCTGGGGGAGCACCTATAAATGCAGCCTCACCAGCGCCCATCAAATGCAGCTTACTAGCGCCCATCAAATGCAGCATACCAGCGCCCACCAAATGCAGCCTAACCAGTGCCCATAAAATGCAGCCTCACCGGCGCCCATCAATTTAATATTTGCTTGCTTCCATTCATGCGGCAGTAGGGGCACAGACACAGTTTTCTGCCGGCATTGCGCATCTGACACTATGTGCGAATGGAGCGGTAGCTGCCTGCTGATGCTGAGACTTAGTTTCTTGCTGCAGAGAGTAAAAACACCAGTGGCCGGGCGCCCAGTGACTAGTGGTAGCACCGGCACTGGGTCCCCTGCCCAGTTTATATTAGTCTGAATTTGCATATATTACTTTTTTACAGGTTTTTTGTCTAGTCATGTACTGTCATGGGTTCTTCTTCTGTCTTGGGAAGTGGGCAGGTTGTAAATGCTGCAGATTAACGTAATGGCGAATAACTGTTGCCTGTGGCATTCTCCCATAAGCCATGTGTGGCCTGATAATAATTCCCCAGGGGGCTGGACCTTGGCTTACAGAAAGTGGGTTAAATGGCGCTGGTTGTCATTCAACCCCAAAAAGGGCAGATGCTAGACATCTGAGCGGTGAGTCTGCAGGGGACAGCGCCAAAGAGGAGGAGAGCAGCGAATCGAGATATGCATTTGTATTATAACAAAGACAGAGCTATTTATTTTCTATACATTTTTTTTCCAGATTTTTTTATATTTCTATATTTTTTTTAAATGTAAAAGTGGAGTTGGACTTTAACCTTGTCTTCTTTCTCAGCAGCCACAGGAAACCGATCTACACCCTGCGCTTCCTAAATGTTCGCTGTCCACAAAACAACAACTTCATGCCGTGTCTCCAGGAAGGGCGAGGCCTCGGCTCATGCACCCTGGCTAATCTCTCCTACACCTGACAGACGCACAGGGAGGGGAGGGTGGCCGTTCGGCGGTATGAAGACACGGAAGAATGATATCTTTCCTGGCAGAGCTTACATTTTTTATATGCATGAGAGCAATTGTTACCATTGAGACTGTCATTCTGGGCAACCGGGACTTATTTTTCATTCATTTTTTCTTTTGCTGATATGTTTTGAAACTGATTTTGCTTGCATGCTGGGCTTCATTTTCGTTTTTTAAAGCGGACCAGAAAAAAACTTTAATTGTGCACTGCCTCCTTCCCCTTTGCTCTTGCATGTGCTTTTGCATATTGATTTTTTTATTTTTCTTGTATTGAATAGAACTTTTTTAGCACTTCTGCATTTTTTGGCTAGGCAAGAATAACATGTGTGGCTTTCCCACACAAGCGCAAAAGATTGCTGTTTTGTAAGTTCCAAAACTTTTCGTATTTCGTATTTCCTGATGGGTGGGAAATCCCCTGCATGTGCACAGACGTGCTGAAGGGCTCTGCGGGGACCTAAGACCCCTTTCACACTAAGCCGCCCATAGCGTCAGCGGTAAAACGCCACTATTTTTACCGCCAGCGCTATGGGTAGATTTGCGGTGCATTTCGGCCGCTAGCGGGGCGCAATTAACCCCCGCTAGCGGCCAAGAAACGGTTAAAACCGCCCGCAATGAGCTGCTGAAGCAGCGCATTATGGGCGGTATAGCCGCGCTGTCCCATTGATTTCAATGGGCAGCGGCGATGGAGGAGCGGTATACACACCGCTCCAAAGATGCATCTAGCAGGACTTTTTTTACCGTCCTGCTAGCGCACCGCTCCAGTGTGAGAGCCCTCTGGGTTTCACACTGGAGACAATGGAGCAGCATTTTAAGGAAGGATTGCAGGCGCTATTTTTAACTCTATAGCGCCTGCAATACGCTCCAGTGTAAAAGAGGTCTAAAGGCCAGGCAGAGTCCTTCAACAAATCTGTGCATGCGCCATAGTAATGAATATGGCGGTGCTGGAGGGTGGGGGTAGAATCAAACAAAAGTGGACTTAATTTCCTCTTTAAAGCTGATCTTCGCCCCGCAACCCCCCTCACACATTTTTTTTAACCCCTGCTTACTGGGGGCTGTCATCTGCATGATTCAGATACTCACCTGACCAGCAGATTCAGTATTGTCTCACTGAGATCCTCTTCTGTTTTGCCCCCGCTCTGTCCCACGGCACTGTGCTTTTCTGTGACGTCATTGGTAGGCGCTGGCTTTTCCGGGTTCAGCTGGCAGGTCTACTGATGATACCCCACTAGGCCTGCCCCCTCCTTCTATACTGAATGAATGAAAGGACAGTGTTAGTCATTCACCTAGGCCAGGGGTCTCCAAACAAAGGGCCAGTTTACAAAGTCCTTTAGACTTTAGGAGGGCCGAAGCAGGGGCAGAAATGTCACCGGCCTGGCATCAGTGAGAATAAATATGGCTTCAGAGTTGGTGGTCAAAGAGGCAGAGTAGTGCCCCTATTAGGAGGAGTAGTATTCCGTCATTGGTATCGGTGGAAGAAATAGTGACCCATTGTTCGTGTCAGTGGGAGGAAGAGTGCCCCAAGGGTCAGATAAAGGCAAGCAAAGGGCCGCATTTGGCCCTTTGGGCTGCAGTATGGAGACCCCTGATCTAAGCGAATGATGGGCACCGGGAGGGGGCGTCCCGAACACTTAAAAACAAAAAAAGGTAGAAAATAAATAATTCCTTTTTTTTAATCCACTAACTGTTGACCAACTGACTAGCTCTACTAGAAATCTCTTCCAAGTATTACCTACTCTTTCTGTAACATCACACTTTCTAAGGTTAGTTTGGAACTTTTCTTCTGCTAGTTTGAAGTCCATAGGCATGTGCACAGGGTGTGCCGGGTGTGCCTGAGCACACCCTAATCACCCTGTGCTACGCAAATTTCCCCTGCAGCTTTGCTGCACATAAAGGGACTGGGAAATCTCTGTCCTCAGTCCCTTTCTCTCTCTCAAAAGTGAGATATCAGGGATTTGTTTAGACCCCCTGATATTTCACCAAAGGCCCCCAATGGGGCTCCTAAAAAATTGTAAATAAATAAAAAGTTTTTATTAAACAAAATTGTAAAAAATAAAAATAATTACCGTAACTACTGACACCACCCACTGCCCTACTGCTGTGTATATACAGTATATATATATATATATATATATATATATATATATATATATATATATATATATATATATATATATTCACACACATGCAAGTGTGTTTGAGCTTTGGGTGCACACTCTAATGCACACCTATGTTGAAGTCAAACAATAACGGGCTTACCTTAAGTGGGGACATGCACACGGATAATCAATGCAATGATTATCAGTGCAGTCCCATCAGTGATGCCTGCCAGTGCCCTCCACTGATGCACACCAGTGCCCACCAGTGATGCCCACTAGTGCACAACAGTAATGCCAAACTTTGACCATCAGTGATGCGAATCACTGCCCATCTGTGCTGCCTATTAGTGTTGAGCAGAATACGCCATATTCGATTTCGCGATATATCTCGAATATATAGTCGAATATTCTAGATATATTCGCTAAATTCGAATATTCGTGATATTTTATCGAAATGAAATGATTGCGAATTTTCGCTATTGCGAATGTGAAAATAATTGCGAAATTTCAATAACTGCGGTAGGAGCACTCTGATTGGCTCAGAATATTCTTGATATTTTTTCGAAATTTCGCAAAATGCGAATGCGATATTTACTGCGCAATTTCGACAAATGCTGTAGGAGCACTCTGATTGGCTCAGAATATTCGTGATATTTTACAATACAAAATAATTGCGAATATTCGGCAAATGCGGAAGGAGCACTCTGATTGGCTCAGAATATTCGTGATATTTTACAATACAAAATAATTGCGAATATTCGGCAAATGCGGAAGGAGCACTCTGATTGGCTCAGAATATTCTTGATATTTTACAATACAAAATAATTGCGAATATTCGGCAAATGTGGAAGGAGCACTCTGATTGGCTCAGAATATTCGTGATATTTTACAATAGAAAATAAAAAGTGTTTTGCATTGGTGGTGATTCTTTACTCTATCCATCTGTCACAGCCGTTTGTCAATCAAACACCTTGAAGATTGAACACGTTCATGCTGCATGCTTTGGACTTTTTTTCACTTCACATATCAAAGACATTTTTATGAAAAATTATTTTTCTATTATTGGGACTATATTTCTTTATATATTTGTTTCACTGTGTATTTCACAAGTTATTTGCGCTTGCTTATTTTATAATTTGCCCACATGTCTTGTCACTAGACATATTTTTTATTCTTGTAGAGCGACTCCATTTTCTGTCTTGTATTAATTTATGTTGTATAAAATGTTTGAGTTGCTGCTGTATTCTCCCCTTTTTTTAAGGTATGCGCAATTTTTTCCTTCTTACAAAAAAAAATAATATCAAACATACAAATATTCATAACATACACATACACAAAGCCCCCCCCCTTTTGCATCAGAGACAATCAGAGTTCTCCTACCACAGTTATCGAAAATTCGCAATCATTTTCGCATTCGCATTAGCGAAAATTCGCAATTTTTTTTTTTTATATTCGGCAACATAAAAGGATCGCCTCAGCTTAGCTACTTGGCCCAGGGTCTCTTATCATACCAGCAATGCTTTTAGACGTCGATAGGATGTGATCTGTTTTAAAAATAAAATTGAAAAAATGTGAATATTCGGAATAGCGAATATTCACCGCGAAATTCGAAATATATCGCGAATACTCGAATATGCCATATTCGAGCCGAATATTCGCAATACGAATATTCGTGAGCAACACTACTGCCTATAAGTGCCCATTCACACCTAGGCGTATATACGCCTGAAGCGCGACGCCGCTGCAACCCCTGATACGCTGGAGGGGTGATTTTACATTGTCGGCTATGGAGATGGTTCACATCTCCACGCCGAACGCCGAAACGCCTGTAGCTCAAAACAAGTCCCGGACCCTTTTTTTTCGGGCGGCTTCGGCGTTCGGCCATAGCCGACAATGTAGATCACCCCTCCTGTGTATGTTACCGCGGCATATTTTACCGCGTTTTGTCGCGGCAAATCGCGGGACAAAACGCTGCAATTTGTCGCGGCAATTCGCGGTAAAATACGCCGCGTTGTAGTGTGAATGCAGCCTTAGTGTCGCCGATCATTGCCCATAAGTGCCCCCTATCAGTGCCACCAATCAGTGCCCATGAGTGCTGCATATGAGTGTATCCTCATCAGTGCCATCAGTGTAGTCTCATCAGCACACATCAGTGAAGGAGAAATATTATGTATTTACAAAATTTTATAACAGAAACAATTTTGTTTTTCAAAATTTTTGTTTTTTTCGCAAAAAAATGTAAACCCAGTGGTAATTAAATATCACAAAAAGAAAGCGCTGTCTCAAAAAAATGATAAACATTTTTTTGAATTCATCGTTGCATGACCGCGCAATTGTCATTTAAAGTGTGTAAGCTGAAAATTGGCCTGGGCAGGAAAAGGGTTAAAGTATCTTGTATTGAAGCAGTTAAAAAAAGCTTCTATAGACTGTAAGCTCCTTGAGGGTAGGGAGTGATGTGAATATATAGTCTAAATTAGCAAAGCTATATACTGTAAACACCTGGAATAAGGAAATAAAATTGCAAAATTGGGGACAAAATTGGGAAAGTGGTAAACCCCTAGTCTGCCATAAAAAGGAGATGCCGCACTGCCCCGGTTTTAGGTTCGGACCCAATGCAGCGGTAAATGAAAGCAGTGTCTTGAGACTGACAAAGGTTGGCTTCTATTGTGCATGGCTGTTGAAGGCCACGTGACCTAATGTTGGGATTGGTCACATGACCTGGACCCAGAATGCCAAGGAATCCTGAAACCGATCAAACATTTGGGTCTCCGGCATCTACCAAATACAAAAAATATCCAGATGTTGGGTTTCATGGCAGAATCTGTTTAATGTACCAGACATAAAGCTGAACTCCCGGCAAAGCGCTAAATTCATATAAGGAATATGTTTCAGAGGCCAAAGAATTAGCATTTCTGTCCATCCAGTTCTGAGATTTACACTGAATTGATTGATATCTTTATTCGACCTAAACAATTATACTATACCATAAGTATTGGGACGCCTGCCTTTAAACGCACATGAACTTTAATGGCAGCCCAGTCTTAGTGGGTGAAGCTGTTTTATAGCTGCAAAGGGTGGGCCAACTCAATATTGAACCCTACAGACTAAGACTGGGATGCCATTAAAGTTTGTCTGCATGCAGGGTTGGACTGGAACATAAATTTGGCCCTGGACTTTATCCAGACTGGCCCACATTGACAGGTCTGTCCCATGGCAGCCGGACAACTCCCGCATCACCCCCCCGGCCACCCAAGCCCCCTCTCCCCCTTCACTAGCCACTAGCCATTCTACTTTATTAGAGTAGAATGGCTGGTACTGGTACTCTTATAGACATTATTTCACCTGGGGCAAAGAATCAGTTTGGTGCCCCCCCCCTTATGGGACAAGATTAGGCAGAAGTGAGAAACTCCCAGGCCATAGCTGTTGAGTCAGCTGTCTGTCCCCTCCCCCCATGCTCCTCTATCGTCGTCCCTGCTCCTCTGGTCCTCCCCCTGCTTCTTTGTTCCCCCCCAGGTGAGCGCTGCGGGGAGAGACAGAGGAGCGGAGGAGGGCGGCAATCCGCTGTCACTGAAGCCGGCCCACTGAGCCATCAGCCCACCGGGAAACTCCCTGTAGTCCCAATGGCCAGTCAATGCCTGTCTGCATGTAAAGGCAGGTGTCCTGATACTTTTGGTAATATAGTGTATGTAACAGCTCTCTATGGCAGGGCAGGAGACCTGTTTTTCCCCTGCTGCGGTTAAGTAACACTTTCAGGTCTTGTCCCTCCCCCAGCCTGTGATTGGACAATGAAAGGAAAGCAGCACAGTGATGAACTCACCTTTTTGCTCTCTCCTCCTATCAGCAGGCTCCTTGTAATACAATAGAGAGGATTGGCTCCTTAAAGCGGAGCTCCACCCTATAGTGGAACTTCCGCTCATCGGAACCCTCCCCCCTCCGGTGTCACATTTGACACCTTTCAGGGGGAGGGTGGTGCAGATACCTGTCAAAGACTTTGCGGGTAGTACGCCACTTCCTGCTGCAGTATTTGTAGCTGCTGGCTTTTAATATATTTTTTAAGCTGCTTCTCCCTCCCCAATCTGAGCTCTGACTATTTATGACTGCGAGAGGCTGATACCAATTCAAATTCAGGAACTTACACTGTATTATTACAATAAATCATTATGTATTAATGATTGATTACAGAGCTGCATTCATGTGTGCTTTTGATATTATTATTATTTTTATAATACAGGATTTAAATAGCACCAACAGTTTATACAACATGAGGGCAGACAGTACAATTACAATTCAATACAATACAGTAAGAGTCGGTTCACACTCCCGCGGCACGACTTCGGGGGCGATTTGTAAAACGACTTCTGTATAGAAGTCAATGCAGGTCGCCCCGAGCCGCCCCCAAAGTCGTACAGGAACCTTTTTCTAAGTCGGAGCGACTTGCGTCGCTCCTATTAGAACGGTTCTATTGCATAGAATGGGACGCGACACGTCAGGCTGCTGAGCCCCAGTGTGAACCGGGTCTAAGAATCTGAGATCTGCCTGGAGTTCAGCTTTAAACGTGTGCCGCTCCACTCCTTTTCTTGTAAAAAGTGCAACAGGAGGAGTAAGACTCCAACATTGGGAGGCAGAGCCAGAAACCCTGATAAAGACATGCCACCACTGCAGTATCTAAGAGACAGAAGAGAGGCACACGTGTTTTTAGTATTTAGTTTTAGTATTTCGAAGCATCCATCCATACCTAATACATCAGTGTATGTGGACTGTCCCTTTAAGAAGAACAGGCAATCCCACCGGCACTGTCCCGGGTCTCCCTATTTTTATTATTTTTCGTTCTTACCTCGATCACGCTCACTTCTCTGCAGAAAATCCACATTTGACATTCCCGTCTTCTCTCCTCAATACAGAGCAATTATCAGGGTGGAGCCCGGCCACCTCCACCCAGATCCAAACATAATGTTCAGCCGATTTGGATCTGGAACTTCCAGCTGAACACACCTTGTGTACTTCACCCCCAGCCTGAGCTCTGCTGGATAAAGTCATTTCTACTTCCCCCCCTTCCCCCCCCCCCCGGCTTGTAGACAGGTGCTATACATGTTCACTAACCGTAACATTTACTGTAATAACCACTTTATTGTGTATAGACAATATATAAAGTGGAACTACGATCTTTGTCAGATACACAACAAGTGTGATCCGATGATTTTTACCATCGTTGTGTGTTAATAATGTATTGTATAGTTTTAAATAATATAAAGGGGCAGTCATGTTTAATAAGTATAAAGGCACTTTTTGCTTCTTGCTCAGTAGTGCTGCACAATGGGCATGCCTATTGACCCTCCTATAAATTGTTAGTTAAAGTAGGGTGACCAGATGTCCCTGGTTCCCAGGGACAGTCCCCTGATTGAGGACATTGTCCCTGGAACCCGCCTGTCCTGGATTCAGGGCCTATCCTGTGCGGGTGCACTGCAAGCTGGGGCTGAGGGGAGGGGGGGGGGCACCCAGGGCCTGCCCTACCATGGGTCCCAGATGGGGGTGCGAGGGTTGCCAGATTATGCAGAGCAGGGATCTCCCGCTTACCCGGCTGTTAGACAAAGTCCCGCCTCCTGGGCCTGCTCCTATGATAAGCAGCACACTGGTCACCTCTATTATAAGAGGCGGGACTTTGTCTGAGGACAGCGGCTGTGTGGGGTAAACAGGAGATCCCTGCTCTGTATAATCCGTCTCCTCTCCTCGCTCGCTATGCACTGATCACAGGTAAGGCTGAGCTGCTGGGCACCGAACAGGCTGCATTAAGGGGCACTTAATGGGCTGAGTTGCAGGGTACTAAACAGGCTGAGCTGATGGGCACTGAAAAGGCTGCATTGGTGGGCACTGAATAGGCTGAGCTGATGGACACTGAACAGGCTGCATTGATGGACACTGAACAAGCTGAGCTGATGGGCACTGAACAGGCTGCATTCATGGGCACTACATATATGTCCCCGGATTTCATTAAAAAAATCTGGTCACCTTAAAGCGGTTGTAAACCGCATATATAATTATTTATTTTTTTACCTGCAAGGCAAAATGCATAATCAGCTAGTATGCATCGCATAATAGCTGATTATGAAATACTTACCTCAAAACGAGGTGAACAACACTTACCTGGTTCACGCCGAGCAAGATGTCATCTTGCTACGGCGTGTCTTCCGGGTATCGCCGCTCCAGCGCTGTGATTGGCTGGAGCGGCGATGACGTCACTCCCGCGCGTGCGCGCGGGAGATTTAAAATCGGCAAGGTCCGGTGGCTGCCGGATCTTTCGCCGTGGATTCCCCCCTGCGCATGCGCTGCCCGCATTGCGAGGGGAATATCTCCTAAACCGTACAGGTTTAGGAGATATTCTTTATACCTACAGGTAAGCCTTGTTATAGGCTTACCTGTAGGTAAAAGTCAAAAATAAAGGTTTACAACCGCTTTAAGTTAAAGCCAAACTCCAGGTAGGTATAAAAGGTACAATGTGATGCAGCTGTAAATATTTATATATCATTAAGGTTTTCTTTATAAAACATTTGTTGGACGAATGTCACATGCATTCATGCAGGCTGGATGAACTTTCTCCATATTTTCTGTAATAGATAAATTCCTATGATCATCAGTTCCATCTAGTGGTCACAATGTGGTATAGTTTTCTGAAATACCTCAATGAAGAAAATATACTGCTTTTTAGCCACTAGATGGAGCGGATGATCATAGGAATCGAATTATTACGAAAATACAGATACAGTAAAACCTAGGATTGTGAGTAACACGGTTTCCGAGCATTTCGCAATACGAGCTGTTTTTTTTTACAATCCTGACTCGGTTTACGAGCGTTGTCTCGCTAAACAAGCAAGATTCAAGCCTCTGGGGTGTGCAGTATCACATGTGGCCAGAGGTCGGGGGCACCAGAGACACTCGGAAAAGCTCAGAGACACTCGGAGATGCTCAGAGACACTCGGAAACACTACGTTCCCGAGTGTTCCCAAGTGTCTCCTAGTGTCTTCGAGCATTTCCGAGTGTCTCCAGCGAGTCACGGCACACGCTGGGGAAGAAATGGCTTGGAGGGCCGTTTCTTCACTGCACATGCGCCGATGACCTCATTGGCGCACTACAAGGTAAATATATCCTAAACGGCGCACGTTTAGGAGATATTTTCAGTACATATAGGGAAGCCTTAATATAAGCCTATCTATATGTAAAAATGCCTCAGGGGGGTTTACAACCACGTTAACTGCTTTCAGACCTCAATTCTGATTTCGTCAGTTCTCCTTTTAATCTTGTTACTTCACCAGCATCAAAGTTGACCTCCTTATAGTAGAACGTCACTCAAATAACACCAACGACGAGTACTGATTTTTACAGACACTCCCACAATCCTCACCCAGGTGAAGATGAAAAAAAAGGATGCCACCCTAGACCACCAGGGATGAGGATGACACAAAAAATGGATGCCAATCAGTGCCACAATGGATGCCAATCAGTGCCCACAATGGGCATCACTGATTGGCAGGCATTGTTTGGAACTGATTGGCATCCATTAGTACAACACATACAATAGTGCCCATCTATGCCCATCCGTGCCACCTATCAGTGCCCATCCATGCCACCTATCAGTGCCCATCCGTGCCGCCTATCAGTGCCGCCTATCCGTGCCCGTCCGTGCCACCTATCCGTGCCCAGCCATGCCGCCTATCTGTGCCCATCTGTGCCACCTATCCGTGCCCATCCGTGCCGCCTATCCAAGCCCATCCATGCCGCCTATCAGTGCCCATCCGTGCCGCCCATCAGTGCCGCATATTAGTGCCCATCAATGCCACCACATCAGTGCTACCTCATCGGTGCCCATCAGTGCCGCCTTATTAGTGCCCATCAGTGCAGTACCATCAGTGCCCATCAGTGAAGGAGAAAACGTACTTATTTACAATGTTTTATAACAGAAACAAAAAAAACTTTTTATTTCTAAATTTTCGGTAATTTTTTTATTTTTTTTTGCAGAAAATAAATATCCCAGAGGTGATCAAATACCACCAAAAGAAAGCTCTATTTGTGGGTACAAAATGATAAAAATTTAGTTTGGGTACAGTGTAGCATGACCGCGCAATTGTCATTCAAAGTGCAACAGCGCTGAAAGCTGGGCGGGAAGGTGTATAAGTGCTCTGTATGGAAGTGGTTAAAGGGGATTTCCACCTTCATCTGCCATCTAGGCCCTACTCTACTTGTATCGGTAACTTTAAAGTCGAATTCTAAACCAACTTTTTATGTAACAGACAGAACCAAACCGACATTTTATTTAGAGTAGAGGTGGGTCAGGTTTTCCGTTTTTCTATTGCTTGCTATGTCTTTGTTACAGAGATTGCACCTCACTTCCTGTGTGGTCACAGAGACAGTAAGCCATAGGAAATGAGTCATACAACCAGAGATTCTAACATTTTCCTACTTTATTAAAAACTAAAGGGCTGGTCTTTAAAACCCAACTCTGGGCTATTTTTTATGGTCCCAAGCTGGCTTCAAAGTCTTGAACCTGCAGTACCTCTCTTCTGCCACCAGATGCCCTCTGTCTTCCTTAGTTCATTGACACTCAAAGGAAGACTGAGGACATCCTGTGAGTACTGATGAGCTTGGACATGTTCAGATCCTATTAAGAATCCACCTGCTCAAGCCCACCAGGAAGCTGTCCCTTGTTCTGGGCTAACCATCTGTGGCTGCGACATTGCTTGCCCTGCATCCACACATATACAAGGGTGCATGCATGCAGCTGCGGGGCTGGGAATGCCTTGGAGGTTTATGATTGGCCCAGTACAGGGACAAATTCCAGGAGGGCTCGCTCAAGCAGGTTCTCACTAGGATCCAAACATGTCCAAGCTGATCAGTAATTACAAGATGTCCTCAGTCTTCCTTCCAGCGACAATAAACCTGGAAGACTGAGGACATCCTGTTAGTACTGATCAGCTTGGACATGTTTAGATCTTAGTGAGAACTCACCTGTGCAAGCCTGCCAGAAAGCTGTCACTTGTACAGGGCCAATCAACTGCTACTGGGGCATTGCTTGCCCTACATCCGCACATATACAAGGGTGTATACATGCAGCTGCCGGGCGGGAAATGCAATGGCCACTTATGATTGGACCATCTGCGGCTGGGGCATTGCTTGCCCTGAAGCCACGCATACACAAGGGTGTATTCATGCAGCTGCAGGGCGGGGAATGCCTTGGCCACGTATGATTGGCCCAGTACAGTGACAGCTTCCTGGAGGGCTTTCTCAAGTAGGTTCTTACTGGGATCCGATTCATCAGTACTCACATGATGTCCTCAGTCTTCCTTCCAGCATCAATAAACCCAGAGACTGAGGACATAATGTGGCAGAAAAGAAGAGTTGGGTTCTAAAGTCCAGTCCAACCAAATCTCTTTTAGTCTCCCAGGCTTGTGGTTTTTTTTTTGGGGGGGGGGGGCACAAACCCCCTGGGCGGTTGGTGGTGTGACACTACTCCAAGCCCCCCCCCTGTGTGCCAACTAGGTGGCGGGCAGTGGATTGCGGGCAGCGGCACCGGTGTCCTCAGCGCGGTGGGCAGTGGGCAGCAGCGGCTCCGGTGTCCTCAGCGTGGCGGGCTGCAACAGCCGGTACGATGTTCTTTCCTCCACGGCTTCTGCCATGTGTGTCCTGTCTCCTCCTACTTCATCTAAGTGTAGCGCCCCCTTACTTTCAGTATGGGCACTACACTAAAGTTAGTGGGGAATGGGAGAGTTATTTTGCTCCCATTCACAATTTGCTCAATTCGGGCTGCTGTCATTCCTGAACTGTCCAGTAGGTCAGTCTGCGATCCAGGGGTGCCGATTCCACCCCTGGGCGACAGTTGGCGCTAGAGAGGTTCTGGCAGAGCCACTTTTCCCCAGCAGCCAATAAGAGGAGTTTTCCCTCGCAGAGCATGCTGGGGGAGAGTATATCTGTGGCAGACGCCATTTTCGGTGGTTCTTCGCAGGTTCCAGGTGCGGCACCCACCAACAGACCCCGGCGATATGGCCTACCAGGCCAGGGTCGCATGCTACGCGGAGCTCCATGTTGCTAAAAGGGGCCCCAGTGACTTACTGGGTCCCCAGCTCGACTGAGGAGATCCCAGGCTGTGAGCCGTTCGATGGGGGGTCGGCTTGAGGAGAACACGGAGGCAGGTTGTCCAATAGGGCTTGAACGAACCATCCCGGTTGACCGGGACATTGACAGGTACACTACAACTGTCACCCGGTGACCCTTACTTAATCTACTGGGAGGATTCGCTCAATCCATTCCCCTTATCCAAGTACTAGACCTGTGGCAGAGGTCCCCAGAGCCGGGTCTGTGGCAGAGACCTGTTCCTCCCAGCAACCTAAAGTGACACTTTGGCTGCCAGGCTTGTGGCAGGAGTCTGTCCGGGGGCACTTCACCCACTCTGGCTAGAGTGGCGACAAACAGAAATTACTACTACTAAGAGCAGGATTGCTCTGTTCATATCCAGGCCTGATACCGCAAAGTTCTCTATCGCTTCAACCTTTTTGCTCTACTTCATGTTGATGTTGGGCCTGGAAATAAAGCATTCAGAAAACCTTTATTTATTGACTGGAAATTCGCTCACTACTCTACTCATCAGTTTCACCCCTAGACAACGGTAAGGGGTAACTTAATACGCCGATCCCAACAACAACCAGCGGCTCCTGAGGGGGTAGCGCTACATAAGTGTCCAATAGGATCACCTGACATTTTGACCAATCAGGAAAGGGGTCTCAGACTCACTTCCTTATTGGCGGGTAGGGGATTTAGTATGAAAATAGCGAATATTCATTCGCTATCATCACACAACTGGGAGGGCTGGAAGGGCCCATCATTTTTTGAAGCCTATTGGATGTGCTTCAAACCCCCCCCCCCATTGGAATCCATGCATCCAGCATCCTGTATGTAGATAAGGGTCCGGATGCATGTATAGGGGGGACAGCGCCCGTGCGCCCCTAATGGCCCTCTAATCATTTTTTCATTGAATTGTTCCTTACTGTGTTTTTCTGCCTCTCCGTGAGCTCCCGTACCTTCCCTTTCCCCCTACTTCTGTTTGTTTGGAATAAGCCATACATGTTAGTTGTGGCCATGTACACTGCTCTATGAACACTACAAATCCCATAGTCCATCTCAAGAGCAAGCAAGAGAGGGTGGCTACGTTCCTACAAACAGTGGGATCATGGAGAACGAATGTAGCCACCCACTAACAGGAAGTCAGATCACAGCAGTAAAAAAAAAAAATGAATTTGGAGGAGGCTGGGAGCAATAGAAGGGATTTTTTACATATACATAAACATATTTGAATGGCATTTTTCTTTTCAATTCAGAGATTGTGTCACGAAAAAAAATGTTAACGCTTGAATGCAATTTTGCAACTTTGACATGTTAGTAAAACTGTACATACACTATATTGTCAGTAGTATTGGGACACCTGCCTTAATGGCATCCCAGTCTTAGGTCCCAACCCTTCTCCTGTCTTTTCTTATCTGCAGAGAAGCACCTGCATGCGCACAGATGTGCCAAAGAGCTCTGCCAGGACCCAGAGCCCCTTTGCGCATCCGTGCAGCGCCGCACCTGCGCAGTACAGGGGGGTCCTTATCCGCCGGGCGGAACTTATTGGGCAGAACACTGGCAATCCTGGCGGGAAAAATGAGAACATGTTCTCTTTTTTCCTGCTGCAATTCCCAGAGGTCTTTTCCCCGGAAGTTTCCCTAAGGCCCCGTACACACGACCGAACATGTCCGCTGAAACTGGTCCGCTGACCAGTTTCAGCGGACATGTTCGGTCATCTGTACGTCCGACCGGACAATTTTCCGGCGGATCGGACAGGTTTCCAGCGGACAAATGTTTCTTAGCTTGCTAAGAAACATGTCCGCTGGAAGCCTGTCCGTCGGACATGTTCGGTCGTCTGTACAGACTCACCGGACATGTCCGATCGGCCGGAAGCCCTCGCATGCGTCGAAGTGATTCGATGCATGCGTGGAAGCATTGAACTTCCAGGGCCACGCACGTCGCCGCGGCCACGTCACCGCGTATCGTGACCGCGCGGATTTCTGTTTGATGGTGTGTACAACCATCAGGCAGAAATCTCCGAGCGGACATGTCCGCTGAAAACGGTCCGGCGGACAGTCCGTCCGTGTGTACAAGGCCTAAGGGAAACACTGCGGGGGAGCATACACACGGCCGGGTTTCCCGGCCAAAACTCTCGCCAGGAAAATCAGCCGTGTGTAGGGGAAAAAGCTGCCGAGCAGGCTCTCTGCTTTTTCCCTCGGGTTTTCCGGTGGTAAAAAGTCCGCCGGGAAACCCGTACGTGTGTACGAGGCATAAGACACATGAATCCGTTTATCATGAAAAATATAAAACGGATGATTTTTTTCAGCTGTAAAAACACTCAAACGCGGCTAATCAGCGTTTAGCAGTGTTTTTGAGCCATACGTTTTTGTGGGAGTATAGTTCTGCTAAAAACGTCAAGAAACGCTGAAAAACGCTGCAAAACTCATTCTACAGCTAACGCTACAGGCGATTTTATGACATCCAATGTGCACGAGGCATTGGAACCTTTTCACAAGAGAAGATCAGAGGATGTGTAGCAGATTACCAATAAGATAACGTAGTGTGCTTCCGCTACGTCTGTCATAATGTTACAATGTATGTGTAATAATGTTACAACATGACACTGAGTTTCCTCTGAGTTTGGTCATAGCAGTGACCGGGGCTCATAACCACATCTGCCTTTGTTGGGTCAGAAATTTAAACAGAATTACTCTAAAATCTTAATATCAAATCGTGAAATACATTTGTATTATTTTTATTTCATTTTAATTATCTTTTATTTTGAATAAAGCTAAGTAGAAGTAAACCCCCCTATCGTTTTCAGACAAGGAAGCTGCCATCTTGGCCTCTGTTTAAACTACAACTACCATGATGCTTTACATGTGATCAGTTATGACACCAACCATTGGATGGTTTGACAGTTTAGTTGAGAGCACATCCAGTGGGAGTGTTACATTTCTGACACGTGCCGGAAATTAAACAGTTTTATGGATGGGTTTACTTCCGCTTTAAATATACTCCTCAATAGCCACAAAGGTTCCTGTGCGTTCATGATGTGAACTGGCCCTAAAGAGAAACTTCAGGCCCCTTAATGCTGGCCCTTCACCCCCTTTGGTGGTCCGGCACACACGTGCGACACAGATGGGGAAAAAAAATAAAATAACATAGGATTAATTTTTTCCCACTATTTAGTGCTTAATTGCATCAAGAATGACTTTACGCCCATTCCATGGGTGTGTAGAAGTGCCAAAGCGCTCTGCCCATCCTTCAGTACCCAGCAACAGCCTGTGGCAGATCTGTGCATGCACGGGCACAATTAGAAAGGTACAGGACTTTGGGGGAGATTTACTAAAACTGGAGAGTGCAAAATCTGGTGCAGCTGTACATTGTAACCAATCAGCTTCCAGGTTTTTATTGACAAAGCTCAATTGAACAAGCTGAAGTTAGAAGCTGATTGGCTACCATGCACAGCTGCACCAGACTCAGAGTGCTCCAGTCTTAGGCCCCTTTCACACCTGCGGACCGTATGTCCGCTTTTTCATCCATCCGTTTGCGGATGAAAACGGGACATACATTGGTCCCTATGTGATTGCGGGTGTCAGCGGATAAACATCCGCTGACACCCGTAATCACCCGCCTCCGTAAAGATCCGATTTTGCAGACGGAAGAATGTCCTATTTTTTCTTCCGTCTGCGGATCGGATGAACACGGACACACGGTCCGTGTTCATCCGATCCCCCATAGGGGAGCACCAGACGGCTCAGCGGGGATATACGGAGCGATCCCTGCTGAGCTTAGGGACACACGGAGGCGGATCATTACTGATCCGCCCTGTGTGAAAGGGCCCTTAGGAAGGCCCCTTTCACACTGGGGCGGGAGCCGTGGTGGTGGTATAGCGCCGCTAAAAATAGCGGCGCTATATCGTCGGATTTGCTGCGGGATTCGGGCGCTAGCGGTGTGGTATTAACCCCCGCTAGCAGCCAATAAAGGGTTAATACCGCCCGCAATGCGCCTCTACAGATTGCGCCTCGGTATTACTGTGGTTCCCATTGTTTTAAATGGGAAGGAGCGGTATACACGCCGCTCTTCTCACCGCTCCAAAGACGCTGCTGACAGGAGATTTTTTTGTCTCCCGCCAGCGCATCGCCTCAGTGTGAAAGCCCTCGGGCTTTCACATTGAGTATGCAGTGCAGGAGTTTTTCAGGCGGTATAGCAGCGCTATTTTTAGCGATGTACCGCCTGAAAAACTCCTCAGTGTGAAAGGGGCCTAAATCTCCCCCTTTTGTGTTAGATCTGTGCACATATTAAAGAATCCGCATGTGTGCTAAATTAACAAAGTGCTGCACCTTCCTAATCACGCCATGTTCCAGCACGTGTTCAGGCGCACTCACGCATGCGCAGATGTGCCAAAGGTCTCTACTGGTTACTGAAGGCCAGACAGAGCCTTTCAGCAGATCTGCGCATTCATACATTGGGTGCAAATTCTAACCGCAATGACAACTTTTTTTATTCCATTTTGTTTCCAGCTTGTTTATTCCATTTTGGAAGAAGTACAGTGCCTTGAAAAAGTATTCATACCCCTTGAAATTTTTCACATTTTGTCATGTTACAACCAAAAACATAAATGTATTTTATTGGGATTTTATGTGATAGACCAACACAAAGTGGCACAATTGAGAAGTGGAAGGAA
>NC_053496.1:44880440-44907940 GCF_905171775.1 Rana temporaria | reverse complement strand
AGAAATGACACTTTGCTACAATGTAAAGTAGTGAGTGTGCAGCTTGTATAACAGTGTAAATTTGATGTCCCCCCAAAATAACTCAACACACAGCCATTAATGTCTAAACCACTGGTAATAAAAGTCAGTACAGCCCTGAGTGAAAATGTCCAAATTGGGCCCAAAGTGTCAATATTTTGTGTGGCCACCATTATTTTCCAGCTCTGCCTTAACCCTCTTGGGCATGGAGTTTACCAGAGCTTCACAGGTTACCACTGGAGTCCTCTATCACACCTCCATGATGACATCACAGAGCTGGTGGATGTTTGAGACCTTGCGCTCCTTCTGTTTGAAGATGACCCACAGACGCTCAATAAGGATGAGCTCTGGCGTGTTCGCATAGTACATGTGCAAAGCCCGCCAGGAAGCCTGCACGGCGCTGCGCTAATCACAGCCAGGGAGACATTTCCCAATCTCTGCAGCCGAGCATCGGGACAATGTCTCCCTGGCTGTGATTAGCGCAGCACCATGCAGACTTTCTGGCGGGCTCTGCACGTGTACTATGCGAACACGCCAGAGCTCATCCTTAATGCTCAATAGGGCTTAGGTCTGGAGACATGCTTGGCCAGTCCATAACCTTTACCCTCAGCTTCTTTAGCAAGGCAGTGGTCATCTGAGAGGTGTGTTTGGGGTTGTTATCATGTTGGAATACTGCCCTGCGGCCCAGTCTCCGAAGGGAGAGACCATGCTCCACTTCAGTATGTCACAGTACATGTTGCCATTCATGGTTCTTTCCTTGTCAATAATATTTTATTGAGTACAGAAGTAATATACAAGTTACAGGAAATACATATAATACATCCAAAATAAAGAAGCTCAAATACTCTTATTTCAATACATAGTTATGTATATTAAGTGTTAATAGACAGAGTATAGTAACATATTTGATCACTATTGGCATTAAAATAAATATGTTTAGATGTTTTGTGTAGTTTTTAGTAACAATTAACATATATGTATGTCTTCTGTGATACAAATACTTATTATCAATACAAAAAGAGCTTCAAAATCATAATTAGAATAACAAAGGACAGAAAGAAATGAAAACAAATGAAGAATAAATATACAGAATTAAAGGCATTCATGGTTCTTTCAATGAACTGTAGCTCCCCAGTGCTGGTGATCTGCCGATATGGTTCCTCCTATCCATATGGTTCCCCTCTTGACTGTGCAGGCGCAATCCGAGCCGACGGAAATCACTGAACCTGAGGAGCTGTAGCAAGAGGTCCAGGGCGACGTGGAATTTGCTGTAAGTGGCCAGTCAGCCTCACATCCTCGCTTCGCTCGGCATCCTGGCTCTTTTTTTAACATCCTCCAATCCACGGGGATGTTAATCACATTAAAGAAAGTTGAGAAGCGGGGGGAGGGGGTGTTTTGCTGTCGGAAATGACATCTTACATTAAATTGAGAAGCAGGGGGTGCTGACTTCTTACCTCTTCTCCCATGCAGCCAGCAAATTGAGAAGCGGGGTGAGGGGGCGAAAATGACTTCTCACCAGGCGGGGCCTCTAGTAATTTGGGGGGGCCCTTCGCAGCTTTGCGGGGCCCTAAGCGGCTTGCATAGTGAGCCTATAGGGCGGATCGGCCCTGACCACTTCCATACCAGGCACTTGCACACCTTCCCGCCCGAGCCAATTTTCAGCTTTCAGCGCTGTCGCACTTTGAATGACAATTGCGTGGTCATGCAACACTGTACCTAAACAATTTTTTTTTTATAATTTTTTTTTATAATTTTGTTCCCAATTTTTGGTAGTATTTGATTGATCACCTCTGCGTTTTTTTTTGCGCAACAACTAAAAAAAGACCAAAAATGTAGAAAAAAATAAAGTTTTTATTTTTTTTTCTGTAATTTTTTTTTGTAAATAAGTACAGTACCTGTTGCCGAGAATGTGTTTCCAGCACGACGGCATTGCGCTGATTCTCGGCGACAGGATGCTGACATCTCGCACTCGCTGGAATAGAAAAAGCACATTCCAGCGAGCGCGTCATAGAAGCGACTGGGATGAATAAAAATAAGAAAAAATAAATAAAAATGAAATTAAAAATAAAAATTAAAATTAAAATAAATAACAGTACAAATGCAAATAGTGAAAAGGTTGAGATCTCAGCCTTGTCACTATTTGCATTTGTACTGTTATTTATTTTCATTTTCATTTTTATTTTTAATTTCATTTTTATTTATTTTTTCTTATTTTTATTCATTCATCTATCTCTTTTCCTATCATTGTCCTGCTATTGCTGTCATTTTTCACTGATTGTCGTTATGTAATATCCAGGACTGCCCAATATTGGGTGGGAGGTCCCCTAGGGCTGGAGATAGGCGTGGTCTGTGCATATGTGTAGGTATATCTAGGGGATGCTTGTGGAAGGGTCGGTACTGCTGAGCTCTGATGAAGAGGCCTCTGTTGCCTTGAAACGCGTCAGCCGGCAGTGACACACCTCTTTCCCCCCTATCCGGGATTGTGGCTTGAGGGGTATTCATCATCATACCGTTGTTGACAAGCCTTTTACACTATCTCGTTTGTGAGTAGTTTTATTTTACCTTATCTATTTATTAAACTGTCAAACGGTAATACACTAGGCTGGTGCGCCTTTCTTTTTCTTTTTCTGCTAGGGTGTTCCCCGTCCCTGAAGGGCAGCAAGGCCTTTGTTACCAGTTTAGATATTTGTGGAAAATCCTATGCGGAATATAGACTAACTGTCGGACTATCCACCCGTGCGCAGCAGCTTGTGTGTCTTTTTGTGTATAATCCATGTCCTTAGTCTGCTTGTCTTCAGCAAACTGTTTGTGGGCTTTCTTGTGCATCTTTAGAAGAGGCTTCATTCTGGGACGACAGCCATGCAGACCAATTTGATGCAGTGTGCGGTGTATGGTTTGAGCACCGACAGGCTGACCCCCCCCCCCACCCCTTCAACCTCTGCAGCACTCATACGTCTATTTCCCAAAGACAACCTCTGGATATGACGCTGAGCACGTGCACTCAACTTCTTTGGTTGACCATGGCCTTTTTTGAGTGGAACCCGTCCTGTTAAACCGCTGTATGGTCTTGGCCACCGTGCTGCAGATCCGTTTCAGGGTCTTGGCAATCTTATATGTGCATGGGAGTCTAATTTCTAGCACGGGGCTTTGATTTTCCGGCAGCACCCACCGGACCTGCAGAGCACATGTGCCGCTGACGTCAGCAGCTGCAAGCAAGGTGCATATCTCCTAAACCATGCAGGTTTAGGAGATATTCATTTTACCTACAGGTTTGCCTTATTATAGGCTTACCTGTAGGTAAAAATGTGCTAAAGGGGATCTACAACCACTTTACGCCTTCACACATTATCACTACTGGGCAGTCAAAAGATAAACAAGACATATTGCTCAACTAAAATAACCCGAGATGATTAACAGCGACTCCTCTTCCTCTCTAATTACAGGGCAGATTAAGAGGCTTCATTACAGCTGATTAATGCGATCATTGAAGCCGCTGACAAATCTATTTCTTCCCTCGCCTGGAAAGTCTCATACCTGACCTCTGAATCCGAGGGCGGAGGGATTTAATTTTATAACTTGAAAATAAATAAGATTCCTAGAGGGTCAGGTCTGAGCCATCTCATTAGCAGCCATGGGGTCGGGACATTTCCATCAGAGCCAAGACTGAACGGGGGATAATTTGGCTCACTAAGCCGCTTAGGGCCCTGCAAAGCTGCGGAGGGCCCCGAGAATTACTAGAGGCCCCGCCTGGTGAGAAGTCATTTTCGGCCCCTCACCCCGCTTCTCAACTTGCTGGCTGCAGGAGAGAAGAGGTAAGAAGTCAGCACCCCCCCGTCAGCAATTTCTGACAGCAGAACACCCCCCCCCCCCCCCCCCCCGCTTCCCAACTTTAATCTTTATTGTGACATATCACTGTCGGCAGCCCCCCCCCCCCCTTTTTCACTTTAATGTGACATGTCATTTTGCTTAGGGCCCCAGGGAGGTCAGGATCGCAAGAGAAAAACCCAGTATACACCGAGTATACAGTATACCCAGTATATATAATTTCATATCTATTTCAGGAGTTATAACGTTTTAATCTCTTAAGAATCTAGAAATAAAAAAAATGTCTCCAATATTTTAGGGACCACTTCTACACATCTTACATTACCCCATACGAACATATACACTATATTACCAAAAGTATTGGGACACCTGCCTTTACACACACATGAACTTTAATGGCTTCCCAGTCTTAGTCCGTAGGGTTCAATATTGAGTTGGCCCACCCTTTACAGCTATAACAGCTTCAACTCTTCTGGGAAGGCTGTCCACAAGGTTTAGGAGTGTGTCTATGGGAATGTTTGACTATTCTTCCAGAAGCGCATTTGTAAGGTCAGACACTGATGTTGGATGAGAAGGCCTGTCTCATAGTCTCCGCTCTAATTCATCCCAAAGGTGTTCCATCAGGTTGAAGTCAGTCAAGTTCCTCCACTCCAAACTCGCTCATCCATGTCTTTATGGACCTTGCTTTGTGCACTGGTGCTTAGTCATGTTGGAACGGGAAGGGGCCGTCCCCAAACTGTTCACACAAAGTTGGGAGCGTGAAATTGTCCAAAATGTCTTGGTATGCTAACTCCTTAAGAGTTCTCATCACTGGAACTAAGGGGCCAAGCCCAACCACATACCATAATCCCCCCTCCACCAAATGATTTGGACCAGTGAACAAAGCAAGGTCCATAAAGATGGATGAGCGAGTTTGGGGCAGAGGAACTTGACTGGTCTGCACAGAGTCCTGACCTCAACCCGATGGAACACTTTGGGATGAATTAGGACGGAGACTGCTAGCCAGGCCCATTTGTTCAACATCAGTGCCTGACCTCACAAATGTATTTCTGGAAGAATGGTCAAACATTCCCATAAACTCCTAAATCTATATCCTAAACCTAAACTATTTCCCTTCTAACAACTTCAATGTCAATGTTCTACAAATTTCAACTTCAGCTTTGGATGCTACCTCTCCTCTTCTTTCATCCATACAAATTGCTTTTGTAGATAAATTGTCTTTACGTTTTTACTATCTGTAGATTCTCCCCCAGCAGTGTTATTAACTGAACTCAGCTTGCGCAGTAAGGCCCGCGGGTGCAGGAATAAACCTGCCGCACTGAGCAGCGACTTACGGCGCCGACTGTTCTTTGCCCCGAGGTTCGAGGTCAACCGCAGGTTAATTAGCTGTACACCTAGGCAGCCCTTAAATTAATGAAACTTTGTGATTAACTTTTATCTTCAGCACAGCCTAGAAGAGGGATTTGTTAAAGTTCCCTCCAACCAAACTTCGCTATCGCAGATCTCAAATACACCCAACAAGCGGCCGGAGGAATGTCCCCCGGATTAAATGTACGAGTTCTAGTTCTTTGCAGAATGCAAAATTAGTTTGCTCGGTTTTGTCCTGTGTGTGTGTGTAGCTCTAACCCCCGATGGAGCCGCTGGTTATAGATTGGGATGGCGTGTTACCTCTGTGAGCGTCTAGGGTAGATGATGAGAGCAGCAATGATGGAATGTCCAAACAGCAGGGTGTCTTTTCTTGTGCTTTTATTTTACCCAACACGGTAAACAGTAAACTTGAGGTAGATAGCAAAGATGGATGAGGAGGAGAAATGGCAAATTCAGGTTCAGTAGTACAGAAGCAATCCTGCTTCCCACAACACTTTTACTTGCGTCGCCACTCCAGCCGGAGGGGGTATAGTGTACCTGGACAGGCCTCTCACACCGACCTGGCAGCCAGGGTATCACTCGGAACTTTGAGGGAAAAGATCTCTGCCACAGGCCCTCCCCTAGAACTTGGATCACGGAGGAGCTGCGGTGGCTCAACGCGATTGGCACTGCGCTGACAAGCCATTCACCTCTGCAGCTAGAGGTTCGGATCCCGGTCTCGGCTTCATGTGAATTGAGTTTGGTGGTCTCAGCCCGGCTCCCGGTGGGTGTGCTATGCAAGGTAAGCCTGTACTTAGTACGCCCACCCCCCTCCCACAAAAACCACCACACACGCACTCTAAATTGGGTTAACACGCACATTGACCACGCGGTCTCTAAAGAGAGGCGAAGGACTAATGGGGCTGGTTGAGCGGGCTAATCCTCTCACTCCCTTATAGGGAGTCCCTCTGCCCTGTTGGGCTTCAAAGCGGAGCAGGTAGGGCGGGCTGTGTGGGAGGACCCCCTCACACACCCGCCATTGCCACCCGGGGCATGGAGAAAGGTGGCAGATTGCCTCTGGGGGAGGCCTGCCTACTCCCAACTCCTGCAGTCCAGCTCCTCTCTCGAGCACACGCACAAAATACACTTTAAAAAAAAAAAAAAGAACTTGGATCACGGAGACAATCCTCCTTGGTAGAATTTGCGCTTGAATTTTCCTCAGGTAGTTTTCTCCTCAGGTTACCGACTGACAGGTGGCTGACATCCAACCTTTCAGTGTCCGGTTACCTTGATTCTTGATGGATTGTCGAGGTCCTGTTGGATCGCCTGCCTCTCTTGGCTCTCCTCAGGCTGACTCCCCACCGAACAGCTATCTCGCTTGGGATCCTCTCCTCAGAACTTGGGGACCCAGTCGATCACTGGGGCCCCGCCACAGCTTTAAATGTTCCGGGCCGACATGGTCTCGGAACCAGGAACTCCTCGTGGCACGCACACCCCGGCCTGGTAGGCCATCTCGCCGGGGGCCGTGATGTGTGGTCACCCTGAAGGTGGGTGACGCACCAGGAACAAGAACCAGAAGACCCCGCCCAATGGCGTCTGCTCCAGAAGTACCCTCTCCCAGCATTTCCCGTGAGGGAAAACCCCTCCTGATTGGCTAATGGCAAAAGGCACCCCAGCCTGGACTCCACTGGCGCCACCTGTTGCCCCAGGGTGGTATAGCACCCCGGCAACAACATAATGCAGAATGAGCCCACAGTACGGCCCAGCTGAAACAGAGACCCAATTTAGACAAATCAACTGGATGAGAGCTAACTAACTCTCTCTCATCCCCCCATTAAATTTAAAATAGCACCTGTACAAAGTACACAGGCGCTACATGTGTTTGCTGAATCCACCAACATTGTCTGCATAATAATGAGATGGCATGTACTGGATTTAATTGGTCTGGAACAGGGGTCTCCAAACATTCTAAGCAAAGGGCCGGTTTATTCTCCTTCAGACTCTTGGGGGGCCGGACTTTGGCCAGCGGAGTGAAAATTTTCCTGGCATCAGTGGGAGTAAACATCTGGTATTAGGGGGAGGAATAGTGCCCCATTGCTGGTACCCTAGGGAGGAATAGTGCCCCATTAGTGGTGTCAGTGGGAGAAATGGTGCTCCATTGTTGGTGTCAGATGGCAGAATAGTGTCTCGTATCATTTGGAGTGACAGTGCTCCAAGGGCCGGATAAAGGCAAGCAAAGGGCCACATCCGGCCCTTGGACAGCAGTTTAGAGACCACTGGTCTGGAACGTTTCTGTTTAACAATTAAAGAAGATCTATTGTATTGTATGGTATGGTATTTTTACACAGTAATATACTGTAGCGGTGCTTTTTTCAGTGGGAACGCAGTTCCAGAACTGAATATATATTATGCCAAAGGATGCTGGGATGTGCTGGCTGCTGTGGGCTCTATTGTCACTAGGGGGATCTATCACTGCTGTTGGTGGGGAAGTTTTATTGTTTCTGGGGGGGGGAATTGTTGATGTGAGAGATCTACAGTTGAGGGGAATTTATTGTTTCTGGCCCTGGAGAGTCTATTGATGCTGGATACTGGGAGATCTAGTGTTGCTGGTGTAGATCTATTGTTGCTGGAGGTATTTTGCTGTGGGGAGTCTATTGTTGCTGGGGGGGGGGGGTCTATTTGTTGCTGGGAGGGATCTATTATTGTTGCTGGGAAAATCGATTGTTTCTGAGTGAATCTATTGTTTCAGTGGAGATCTATAGTTACTGGGATGGATATATTGTTGCTAGGGAGATCTATTGTTGCTTGCTGCAGGGGACCCATTTCACTGCCTTTCATACGCTAATTCCATACAAACTACTTGGCACCTAAAATTATACTTGGTTCCAAGGGACGGTCCTCATAGGTGGGTAGGGGCGAAGATAAGATATGACTCAAAAAGGGGGATTACCTGCACCTATTGTCTGTGAAAAAAAGCCCCGGTTGCTGGAAGTATTTTGCTGTGGGAGATCTATTGCTACTGGGGGATCTATTGTTACTGGGGGATCTATTGTTGCTGGGAGGGATCTATTGTTGCTGGGGGATCTATTGTTGCTGAGGGGGTCTGTTGCTGCTGGCTGAAGGGGACCTATTTCACTGCCTTACTGTATATTAGCAAGGTCCATACAAACTACTTGGCACCAAAAATTATGCTTGGTTTTCTATTCTCTAGGTTAGGGGTGGAACCAAGGGACAGTCCTCAAAGTTGGGTAGGGGGCGGAGACAAGAGATGACTCGAAAAGGTGGAGTACCTGCACCTCTTGTCTGAGGAAAAAAGCCCTGTATTGTAGGGCTTACAGTGATGGAGCTACATTAAAAACATGTAATTACATTAGTGTAACTATATATTTTTTATGTAACTTCATCATGGCAGGAATTATAGAGATCACTACAGGGATCTCCATAATTCCTGCAATGATGGATCTACATTAGAAACACTAATGTATTAAAACATGTCTACAGTATGTTACAAAGGACAGTATGTAGGAATTATTATCACCACCTGCCTCTTCTCCTCATCCAGAGAACGTTTTGCATTCATTGAGCAAATGCAAAGCATTCCTTAAATGCCGCCTGTGCCCACCACATGCAATGCATGAATCTATGTATTGTCACCGCTGCCGCCCACTATTCAGGTGGCTGGTCCCCTGTTGAGCGCTGGCCATCTGAATAACTGCGGTGGGTGTGTTTTGGAAGTGTCTGTGGACTCTAATCGGCTTCCAAATGGTTAACCAGAGGGCGCACAGTGTGTGCGTTCCCTGGTTAACACTGACACGCGTCTCGGCCAATCAGGTTCACTGGGTCTGGTTACCGGTCACCTGATTGGCTGAAGCGACATCGAGGGTGGGAGAAGACATTGAGGGAGCTTGGAGGAGGATAGCTGACCCGAGAAAAGGAAGTGCCGGGCAGGGGGGCCATCTGGCGGTATGTGAGGGGGCCATCTGGCGGTATGTGAGGGGGCCATCTGGCGGTATGTGAGGGGGCCATCTGGCGGTATTTAAGGGGGCCATCTGGCGGCATTTGAGGGGGCAATCTGGTGGTATTTGAGGGGGCAATTTGGCAACAATTGATGGGCACAGTGGCTGCGTTTGGCACATTGGCTGCGTTTGATGGTACAGTGACAACAATCGATGGGCACAGTAAGGCTGCCATTGGTGTTTTTTTTGTTTTTTTCATTTGTTTGCGCTCTCCCAAAAAATTTGGAGCACCAGCCGCCACTGGGTCCACTTTGTTTTTTGTTTAAGATTTTGGGTGAATTTTAATGACGTTCATTAAACATCATTATGCATTGTTTCTATAATATTAAAGATATCATGTAGGGTGACCCAGAAAGACCAAATGTAAGTGCCAGTCAGGTAGAGAGGTAAAGTCCAACTAGAGCACTGTGAGGCAGGGAGGGACAGGGACTAGTACTAGTACTAGTTTTAAGTTGCAACAATGTCAAAGGAAAAGATCCATAAGCCGCACATAATTAAGCAGACCCATGCATAAGAAGTGAGATGAATGGCAGCCTCGGCCTGGACCCCCAACGTGTTTCGCTCTGCCTCTTCAAGCTTAATCATGATATCCAGAATATACAGTATATTATACTGGTGGTTCTTACCTAAGAATGGGGGCCCATGGACTGTTATGCCTTCTCTGCTGCTGCATATGTGCTGTATCTGTGGAAACTCAAAGGCCCCATGTACACTGCTGCTGCTAAGCGGACGTTCAGAGGAAGCTGGACACTTTTTTCAACTGCCCCTGAACTCATTTAATGTTATCTTATGTGTACATGTACACAGGTTCGTTTACTGCTGTTGCGTGTTATAGGCCTTTTTTTGAAGGCAAAAAAATGAGTTCAGACGCCAAAATTTCAGATGCCAAACGCATCCAGACGCGTTTCATTTATAGGCTTTTTTCATTTTTGCCCATTTAAAAAAAAAAAATAATACATTTTGAAACGCTTCTAAATGCAAACGTGACAAAACGAACGTTTTAAACGTGAGTTACTATCTGTCAAGTTAAATTGTAAAAATGTCCGTCACTCACAGCTTGAGCTTTTGATTGGCTGCCCACAGCCTTTTATTATTGGTTGAATCTGAGATATCTCTTTGACTACAGTAGTCAGATTCAATTTATAAGCAAAAAATATATATTTATTCAATTTTTTTTACATAATACATATATCATATATTTTAAATTGTATCATTAAAATACTTTATATTAATACTATTTGTATATATATTTTTTTATCTGAAGCCCCTTTAAGATTCAACTCTTTACTACACCAATTTAAAACTTGCTTGACAGATAGAAAAAAGTTTCTCTGTTTCCTCCTGCGGAGGAGATTGGTTGTGAAATGTGCAATGCAGGAAGTTTTACATCCCACATAAAAGTTACATTCGTTCCCCCTGTTTCATATCTCCAGTAGATGAGGGTAATAAATCATGGCCTGTTTGGAGGTGGACGGGTTGACATCATGTAAATAGGATGAATTTCTTCTAATGCTAAAATCCAAGAAGGATTTTTTTTCTTCCAGTGTGTCTTTGTCGTAGTTCTCTGAGGTCTGCCAGCTACCGGTAAATGCAGAAAAAGGAAGCGCCAGTCAAAACAAAAAATTCAACCTTGACATGCATAGAGGGAACAAAGGGCTCTTTCAGACAGGTGGTAATGCTTACTGCCCTCTTATAAGTGATTAAAAGTATATTTCCAGTTGGTGGCTCAAGGGGGGGGGGGGGGGACTGAGGGCACTACAGTGATGGGTACCATTCCTCCCACTGACACTAATGATGGGGCACTATTCCTTCCGCTGATACTATTGATGGGGTACTAGTCCTTCTCACTGATACCGATGATGGGGCACTCTTCCTCCCACTCTCACCAATGACGGGACACTATTCCTCCTCCTATTGTCTACAGGTGCTATGTAGTTTTTTTACTTCCACTGCCTACCAAGCCTGAGATGTTCTTTACTGATGGCTTGATTATTTCTACTAAGGATAGTAAACTGCCCCTTGGTTTAGAAGGTTTGGAAACCCCTAATTTAAATGATGGCGTCTTGTGACTCATCTGACCTGACAGCCACTAGGCAGATTTAAGTCTTATTAAAAAAACATGTGATAAGGGAAACTAATCAAAAATATACAAAGTAGAGGCTTCAGGAACTACATTCCCAATCACCCTGTGAGGGACCCTAAGGAACTTTTGCTTCTAGGAGTGTTGATCTCCATAGTTCTCTGCATCTTTCACTGGATTACTCCTATAAATTACTTTCTCCTGCAGTGAAATACAGTTTAAAACGAGGAGTCAGTCATTTCTGTAGAAGACCCATGAGATAGACTCTCCTGGAAGTGTTGGTTCCTCAGCAGACTTTTGGAAACCATTTCTCAGCTGCTACAGATTTCAATGGCATGGGAGGCAGGGAAGGTCAGCATTTTAGTGTCCTCTTTATTGGTACATTCTTTGTTGAAAAGGTATAATTCCATGACATGACCCATTTAAGATAACTTTGGTGAACTTCATGCTTTACCAACATTGCAGCAAATTGTTGGATAGCATGAGAAGCTTTCCAATTTTTTTCACTTGTTGCTAAAATCCTTGTGCATGCCATTATACTATTACCCCTGTCAAGTGACCTTATTAGAACAGGAAATTTAGTTGCAGATGCAATTTGGGGTGACTGAAACAGCTGCCTGAGATCCGCAAATATTAAGAGGAAGTCATGTCTGCCCATGCCAATGTTGCTGGACTTGTCTACCCAAAAAACAAGTACCTTGGGCATAACTCATATGCTAAATGCTTACTCTGCCATGTTGACCAATATACGGTACCTGGCAATAATCACTGGAGGCGTGCAGGTAGTAGCTATTGTATAAATAAAGCCTGAAAAATGCATTTCCAGGCTTCACTGATAATTACATTGTAACAATATTATCACTATGGACTAATGGACTGGCTGGATCAGTCACTGGTGATGGGTGGATGGTTGTAAGGGCAAGCGGGAAGGGATTGCTCCAGCAGGTTGTTCTCAGTGTTAGATAATGGCAGTGCAACCTTTTGGGATTTGGGCTGCTGCCCTGAGGGTTAGGGTGACCAGACATCCCCGGTTTTCAGGGACAGTCCCCGGATTGAGGACACTGTCCCTGGGCCAAGGCTGTCCCCGGTTTTGTCCCCGGATTGGATTTGAACAGGGGCTGGGGCAATTTCAAAGACAGTCGGTACAGAATAAAAAAAAAAATCAGAATTACACCCCCCCACTCCGTCGCTCCTACTAGCTTAGGGGGGTGTAAGTCCCCGCCAGCTGCCTGCCTGCTTATCTCCTCGCCTTCCATGGCAGAGATCTTCCTCCGCTTCCCACCCAGTAGTAGCCGGGACCTGGAGAGTGAGACTTGACAGGCTGTAAGGCGGGCGGTGACGGGCAGAGAGTCACTGATTGCCGCCATTACTAGTAACAAAAAATATATATGTCCCCAGGTTTCATTTTAAAAATCTGGTCACCTTACTTTGGGTATGACCTGGCTTATGGTGCTTTCCACATGTAGACTTGGAAGCGCCCGATGCTCAAAAGAATGCAAATTTAAAGGTAGGTTAAAAGATAATTATTGAAAATATTGACAAGTACATCAAGTATACCCATTTCGGGGGGAATGGACTTCCCCCTTCTTCAGGGCTGCTTCTGCATGCTATTAAATGGGAAACATTTCCAAGCCGGATATATATTTGCACGCTATCAGAGATCTGACTGCCATAGTGACAGCTGCAGTTGCCAGTGCAACAATAATAGGTGTCTGCTGTGAATTTTGGAGGGGACCCTACACCATTTATTTATTTTTGGCGTGGGATCCCTTTCAAAATTCATACCATACCCGAAGGGCCTGATATGGATTAGGGGAGGCCCCCACACACTTTTTTTTATGTTGGATAACAGCAAGGATGAGTTACTGGTTGTTAGGATGCCAACCGGTGCCTGCTCCTAGTAACCAGCACATATCACACACAAAACATATCACAAAACGCATGTACAGTATATGTGATTTTGATGCACTTCCATTGGACCACAAAATTGCACCAAAGTAGCACAGGACCCTTCCCCAAAGTCGCATTGCTACTGCGCTGCATTGATGTGACCGTGCACCATTGGATAGAATGGGCTGGATTCAAGAAGCAATTGCGCCTGTGTAACCATAGGTTACACAGCGCAATTGCTTACTTGCCCCGGCGTAATGAATGAACCTCGTTACGCCGACTGCAGCCTAAGAAATGCGCGGCATAAGGCTCTTATGCCCGCATATCTTAGGCTGCATTCTTGCGATGGCCGCTAGGTGGCGTTCCCGTTGTGCTTAGCGTATAGTATGGAAATTGCATACTAATGCCGATTCACAACGTTGCGCGAGCCCTGCGTACGCAATTTACGTCGTTTCCGTACGGTGATTTTTGCGTTTTCATTTTACGTAGTTTGCGTAAGTGAATCGTGAATGGCGCTGGACGCCATTCACGTTCACTTTGAAGCAAATGACGTTCTTGCGACGTCATTTGCCGCAATGCACGTCGGGAAAGTTTCCTGACGGAGCATGCGCTCTACGATCGGCGCGGGAATGCGCCTAACTTAAATGATTCCCTCCCCCTACGGGATCATTTAAATTGCGCCGGGCATTTTGCCGGCGCGCCCACGCAATTTACGGAGCTACTGCTCTGTGAATCAAGGGCAGCGCAGCAAATTTGCGGGGGCGCAGGGCAAAAACGTTGCCCTGCGCCTCCGTAAATAATGCGCAATTCTACCTGAATCCAGCCCAATGTTATTTTTATTGTCATGTGATTCAGTGCGACCCAAGTAGCATCTGAAATCACATCAGTGTGAACCAGGCCAACACCTATGCGAATTGGATGTGGTGTTCCTCGCATCCAATTCGCATAGAAGGAGAATGTGACTGGCTCTCTATGGAGCCGGTTCACATGTCTTCGCAGCGGGTCTGGTGCGATTTGGAGGAAAAATTTGTGCCTTCTTTGGTCTATTTCAGTTCTAAATTAAACCCAAAGGACGCACCGGACCCCTGATGTGCAACAAATCCGCAGGGCCATGTGTGAATGGACACTATGCTTGCTGTGGGGGCATCCGGCTGGAGGGAGGAGCCAGGAACGTCGGCGTGGGACCTGAGAAGAGGAGGATCAGGGCTGCTCTGTGCAAAACCACTACACAGAGCAGGTAAGTATAACATGTTTGTTATTAAAAAAAATCATTTTAACTAGTGGTTTACTCTTATCAGCCCTAAACTATTTGCCCCTCTTTTTTTTTTAATTTTGGCTGTTTTTTTTTTACTGATTTAATATTTTTTTTATTATTTAGTTTTTAGCATTAATATGTCATTTAAAAAAATGGTAATTTGTGTGGAATCACATATAAAATAAAGAAATAGATGTTTCTGACTCGAATCCCTATGGTCCGCTTGTAACTATTTTATATGTTGGAAATAGTTACAGAGTAGTGTTGTGTGTCTCTGCCTTATAAAAAGATGTGGCGGAGGCAACTCAACTTTACTTTGAGTGTTCTTTATATCTTCTCTTGATCTCCTCTTGCACCCCTATGACATATCTATTGGTGGAATATTAATATAGTTTATGCTTTTACTGGTAGACCCGCTATTTCGCATCCATATTAACACTCAAACAGTTCCAGCTGGTGAATCTATAGGCTGGAGGGGCTCCATTTGAGCCTAATGCATCTCCCACTGACCAAGAGGACAACTGTTGGGAGACTTCCTGTGATTTGCATCAATAATTCCTTTTAACATAATATCATGCACTGTAAAATTGAAGCAATGTTCGTGCATTTATTTAAAGCATTAATAGTCTATAGAGTTTTGTAAACAGTTAAAGAAGAACTAATGGAAAAAAAATAGGATACTAATTTGCAATAAGAAGCTGCAGCAAAAACCTAAAGGTGTCTATAGAGTACATGTTTGACAAATATATTGTAAAAATATGAATTACCGCATATACTCGAGTATAAGCCGACCCAAATATAAGCCGAGGCACCTAATTTTACCACACAAAAATGGGAACGCGTATTGACTTGAGTATAAGCGCTTAGACGCAAGTTTCACAACTCGCATTCGGCGCTCTATAAGCATTTATTCCAATCCAATCAGCCTAGGGTGTCCATCTGCATGCCTCACTGTGCCTCACTTTGCCTCACTGTGTCCATGTGCATGCCTCACTGTGCCCACGCCTCACTGTGCTCATGACTAGACTGACGTTTAAATGGGAGTCTATGGAAGGGGTGCCCATCTTTGAAAATGCGGTGCTCCCTGGCTGTAGGTCCCCCGGACAACAAACTTTGCACACTTTTAGGGAAAGAGTGGGGCTACATGTGGGCCAGTACCGGGTCCCCAAAGTCCAGGAGATCAGGCGCAAAAAGGTGACTCGAGTATAAGCCCAGGGGGGCATTTTCAGCACAAAAAAATGTGCTGAAAAACTCAGCTCATACTCGAGTATATGCAGTAGTTCATGTTTTAACTTCAAATAAAAAAAATTACAGGTACATAATTCATCATACCCAAGGATGTAAAAGCAATACCTTACAGAAACATTTTTATCCCTTTCTGCTAGCCGCTAAAATAAATAATAAATCTCCAACCTACAGTGTTTTTTCATGGGTTCCACCCAATGACACCAACAATGGGGCACAACTCCTCCAACTGACACCAATGAAGGGGCATAATTCCTTCCAATAACACCAACAAATGGGGCCAATGATGAGGCACAATTCCTCCCAATGACACCAACAATGAGACACAATTCTTCCCAACTACACCAAGGATGGGGCATTGTTTTTCCCCACTGATATCGGGAACTTTTCGACTACTAATGACCACAGTCCAGCCCTCTAAGGTCTGAGGGACAATAAACTGGCTCTTGTTTAGAAAGTTTGGAGACCCCTGATGTAATTGATAGCTTATCCTGTTGGCTCCAAAAATATATTTTAACATAGAAAAAAATCATTTAAAGCATAACTCCACTTCTGTTAAGAGAAAACATTCCTCTCTGGGTGATCATTGTACATTGCAAGGATTATAACAACCTTTGTTGCAGATGTTGAAGAAGTTAGGTTACTAAGCCGCGTAATGTTCAATGAGTTCCAGATCTTAAATGATTTGGGTGAGACCCATGCTGGGTAAAAGCAGGGTTTTTGAGAAATGACAAAAGAGGGTTGTGAGAAGATTGTAGCTGGTGCTTAAATCTAAGTTTGTCCCTATTACATTATTTAGTTTTTTGGCTAATATTTTGGGCTAAAATTTTGATATCTAAGGGAAAGGTCATTTTGAATAACTTTCAATTACAATATGACTTGTATTGCAATTGTACATGCTATAATTTTTCTTTATGTGCTATTTCTTTCCCCCACGAATGTGGAGTTAACCTTTAAAAAAATGAAGGGCCTATTCACATGGGTTATCTTGCTTGTACAGTATGAAATGAGAGGTTTGTTTGTGCTGCATGTCCTAATTTGACCGGTGTGCACACGTCTGTCAGATTCAGTGGCAGTCCGTCCATAAAGGGCGCAGGAGTGCCGCCCCCTCTCTCCTGCACCGCTCCAATCACCATAGATAGATTCTTGCATTGCATAAATCTATCTATGGTCACTGCTGACACCCCTATTCAGATGTCCGGCCCCTTTTTGGGCTCCGGGCACCTGAATTACAGCAGCAGGGATGTTTTTTGGAAGCTCCTAATTACAGCCGTAGGATCTAATGGGCGTCAAAAAAGGTAAACAGCGGGCGCCATGCTGGGCGTTCGCTGTTCACTCAGCGCTGTGTTAGCAAAGCTAAGGAATTCACTTTGCTAACACTGAATACGCCTCTCAGCCAATCAGGTTGCCGGGTCTGTTACCAGTCACCTGATTGGCTGAAATGTCAGACGCTGTGGTTGGACGCCTGGGAGAGGATGGAAGAAGACATGGAGGACGTGCAGGAGACCGCTGCTGACCCGCTCCGAGATGGGGCACACTGGCGGCATTTGATGGGGCACACTGGCGGCATTTGATGGGGCACACTGGCGGCATTTGATGGGGCACTTTTGCGGCAATTGGTGGGGCACACTGGCACCAATTGATGGGCAGTGGACACAGTGTCAGCAATTGATGGATACAGTGGCTGCGTTTGAAACCGTGGCAGTAATTTATGGGTACAGTGGCTGCGTTTGATGGCACAGTAGCTGCAGTTTGCACAGTAGCTGCAATTGATGATTTTTATTTATTTTTTTCAGTTTTTTTTTTGCCCCCCCTCCCAAAAAGAAATTTGAGCACCAGTCGCCACTGGTCAGATTGGGACCTGCGGCTGTGTTTGTAGAGGCGATGCATCCCCATAGCGTAATATAGGCTGCCTGCACACAGCTCCAGCCATATAAACCACTAAATTACACTGTACAGGCCACCAAGCCCACATGAAAGACCACCAAGGCCTCATTTATACACAGAGCTTTATTTATTACAAGTTATGTTGTGTTTTTGTCCACTAATAATGATTTTAGTGTATTTTTAGCAAAAATATTGTTTTGAAATGTATTCTTGTGGGGGAGGGGGGGGGGCTGGCAGGTAGGTTTTATGGCCTCCCGTGATGTGTAACAGAAGCCCTGACTCCACCCAAAGCTAAAACAGGACAATTCTGTAGCCCATTTTTTTGAATAATCTTTTTTTTTTCATTGTCAGACTAAATTCGACGACAATGTTCTGTTCTCTTCCACCCCCTTATAAAACTCGAAGACATGCTTGAGCGGAGATATTCAGCTTTGCCAGAAGCAGAGACCTGAGATTCCATCACGGTATATATGTAGCGGTGCCCGCGTCTTTCATAAGCCGAAGTATAAAAGCAACAGAAATGTCTTCAGATGAATATCACACCCCCACCTGGCATTCTGTAACTGACTTTCTTGGAGGATTATGGGAATCCTGGGAATTTGCAGTCCAACTGTTAAAGCGGAAAAAACTTTATACTATTAGAATACAATCGTTCTTTTGGGACCTGGTTTATTACCTTGTGTTTTTAAATTGTACTTTATGCTTTAATTATAATCTGAAAATAATATTTTGATAAGGATATTACCCAATTCTGTTCACACCCCTGTCTGCCCCCTCTGTGGACCAGAGCAATTTTTACATATTTCTTCCATGGGTCTGTTTATTAGGCAATATCTTTGTCCGTGTCCTTGAGACAAGCGTAAGCAAAAATGCAGCCTTTTGGTGGCTAGGCCTTGGCACCGAGCGGCTGCATACTTGAGTGCAATAGCGCCCACAGAGCTTTCTGAAGAACACGCGCCCTGTGTGCTCCCGGTGGCTCACAAAAAGCTCCCAATTGGTGCTTGCGATTGGGAGTTTTCTGATCATGTGACCACCGTCACAGTCAATCACAGCGGTCACATGAGCACAAGCTTCACCCTGCCTCCCGGCATTCTAAGGCCCCGTACACACGGTTGGACAAAACCGATGAGAATGGTCCGACGGACCGTTTTCATTGGTTCACCGCTGAAGTGGCCTGATGTGCGTACACACCATCAGTTCAAAATCCGATCGGGTCAGAACGCGGTGACGTAAAACACACGACGTGCTGAAAAAAACAAAGTTCAATGCTTCCAAGCATGCGTCGACTTAATTCTGAGCATGTGCGGGTTTTGAACCGATGCTTTCTGTACTAACCATCGGTTTGGTCCGATCGGGCAGCGGTCCATCAGTTCGGTTTTTAAGCATGTTTTAAAATTTTGGACCGATGGGCTATACACGCGGTCGGTTTGGTCCGATGAAACTGAACTTCGGTTCATTCTCATCGGTTCGGTCTGACCGTGTGTACGCGGCCTTAGAGGGCTGACTGGGAGCCGCCGCCAAGGGGTTAAAAGTGGTTCTAAAGGCAGAAGGTTTTATTAACTTTATGCATTCTATACATTAAGTTAAAAAACTTTCTTGGAGCAGCACCCCCCCAGCCACCCCTTATACTTACCTGAGCCCAGGGGCGGACTGACCACTCGGGCACTGTTCGAGGGCCCCATGCCACTAAGGGGACCCATCAGGGTTGCCAGCCTCAGTAAAACCAGTGACAGTATGTACAAATCTGTGTTTTTCTTTTACATCTGTCCCTGAAATGTCCCTTACCGATATCCTTTTGGTCTAAAAATCCCAAGATTATAACTGCCCTACCTCTCCAGTACCTTTTCAGTGTGTGTGTGTGTGTGTGTGTGTGTGTGTGTGTGTGTGTGTATATATATATATATATATATATATATATATATATATATATATATATATATATATATATATATACTGTGTATGCATACTGTGTGTTTTTGTGTGTGTGTGTATACTGTGTGACCCCATACTCTATTGCCCAGGGTCTCCAAAATCTCCTATTTCCTGGGGGCTCCATAATCTCCTATTGCCCAGGGGCCCCATGAGTTGTCAGTCCGCCCCTGCCTGAGCCCCATCTCGATCCAGCAATGTGCATGATAGCAGTGGCTTTCCCGGGTCTATCTCTCCTCATTGGCTCAAATTTTCATACATTTTTTTGTTTGTAACGCAAAAAATTAGCAAGCCAGTGGTAATCAAATACCACCAAAAGAAAGCTCTATTTGTGGGGAAAAAAAGAGGAAACATTTCATATGGATACAGTGTCACATGACCGTGCAATTTGTTATTGAAAGTGCGACAGCGCTGAAAGCTGAAAATTGGTCTGGGCAGGAAAGGGGTAAAAGTGCCCAGTATTGAAGTGGCAATTAGGGCTGATTGTGGTATACTAAGAGATAATACAGGGTTAGATATGATCAAAATTGTATTAAAAAAAATAATAATTCTACTTGTCAAATTGCTTTAACTGACATCATATGTAAATTGAAATAAAAAAAGAAAATCGTCAGGAAAATAATAGTTAAGGGGAGAAGGGTAAGGAGGAGTTAATTATGGCTGATAAGGATAAACTAAGGGATAACACAATTTAAAATATGATCAAAATTGTGTTAACTTTTTTACCTGTCAGATTGCTTTAACTGACATAATATGCTGATTGAAACTCATAACTTGATCTAGATACAACACTAACAATGTTACACAGCAAGGTCTACTCACTGATCTTCGCTTGCTCGCCCACTGCAGGAGCTCACCCTGGGGAAAGTTGGCTCAGAGGGCGCACTTTGCAAAAGAGTCAGGGGGGGGAGATTCAAATAGAGATACAACGGCGTATCTCCTGATACGCCGTCGTATCTCTGAGATACGACGGTCGGATCTATGCCACTGATTCATAAGAATCAGTTCCGTATAGATCTCCCTTAGATCCGACAGGTGTAAGTGACTTACACCGTCGGATCTTAGGCTGCAATCTCCCGCCGGCCGCTAGGTGGCGCTTCCATTTGTATACGCGACGAATATGCAAATGAGGAGATCCGCCGATTCAGAAACGAACGCCCGCCCGTCGCTTTTTTTTACATCGTTTGCGTTCGGCTTTTTCCGGCGGATTTCCGGTAATTACCCCTGCTATATGCGGCGTATCCAATGTTAAGTATGGCCGTCGTTCCCGCGCCGAGTTTTGAATTTTTACGTTGTTTGCGTAAGTCAGTCGCGAATACGGATGGACGTAATTTACGTTCACGCCGAAACCTAGCGACGTCATTGGGAGCAATGCACGCCGGGAAAATTTGCGGACGGCGCATGCGCAGTTAAAGTCGCGGGGACGCGCCTGATTTAAATACTACACTCCCCCTAGCCGCGGAATTTGAATTCCGCCTGGGTATTTACGATACGCCGGCGCAAGTTTCGAGGTAAGTGCTTTCTGAATACTGCACTAGCCTCTCAAATTTGCGCCGGCGGATCGTAAATCAAATAGATGACGTGGATCTAAAGATCCGCTAATCTATCTGAATCTAGCCCACGGAGTTCTTTTCTGCATCTCTGGCTCAAAGGGCAACCCATTGAAATGAATGGGCCGCCCTACAGGTGAGACGTGGAAATGCATCCAAGTTTGGTTGCACCTGTAGGTGTGAACAAAACCTAAGAGATTGAACAACATCTAACTTCGATGTAAATGTCTATAAACTATCAGAAGATATAGGATGCTCAAGGCTCGGAGTTGGATGGTGTACCATATAACTGCATCTTTCTGTCTTGTCTCTGGATTTGTATGGCTACGTTGTCACCGGCTGCACAAAGTTCACGGCAATAACTTGTCTAGGTGACGAGACGCTTCGCGCTCCGCCAGTCCTTCTTTATGGAAATTGTCTTATCAAGAAGAATGGTTGGGCCAGGGAAGGTCCCCCACTTTATCACTCCGGAATGTAATTCAGCGATTGTAATTGTGCCATTAATAATCCATTGTGGCGTTAACGTTGGATCTTTTACATATTTATGAATTATTAAGTGTTCTGTAGGAATTCTACATCTGTTAAATATGAGTAATGGCAGCAACGTCCCCTCCTACTATACAATTACCATCAATTGGAGCTGACAGTGGATGTTGTTAAAAAAAGTCAAATTTTGGTGTTTGAGCTGCTGAAATATATATATATTTTTTTTTTTTAAGCTTTGCATTACTAATGGATGGCTGAGGGCAAGTGAGAGCTAGATAAACGTTTTTTTTTTTTAATAGCAGATAAGGCTTGCTAGAACTTTTTTTTTTTTTAGAGCATGTGTACGGTGTAATGTTTATTTTTATTGCACCCTTTTTATCCTGTTTTTATATGCAACAATAAAGAAGGTGGGCTTTAATGGCCATCCGCCGCACACATGAACAGTGGTCTGAGGTTGTGCTGAGTGCGCTCACTGCGAGCTCCCAGCACACCGACTGAGCTGCCACCAACAGCTCTCAGTCATGGCTTCTGATCAGGAGTCATTGGGTTGGGCTTCCGGTCATGTGACCTCTAGGAGACCTGTAAAGTGGTTGTAAACCTCATGCATGAAATATGAACAAAGCATATCCCTCTATAGTGGGTCTCAATCCAGAGCTCTGTCATTTCTGTTTGCTACTTTGCTCCTCTGCTATCTGCAAAGACACTTCTGACAAGTTTTTCTGACACTAAGAGAAAAAAGGTGACCGGGGAATCGACCTCCAGCACACAACCTGTGATTGACCACTCTGTTCCTGTGAGCTGTGTGAAGGGGGTGTGTTTCTTCCCTTCTATCAGCTCTCAGGCCTCGTACACACGAGAAACTCGGTCAAAACCCGGATTCTGCCGAGAATCTCTGTCGTCTGTACAGTTTTGGCTCGATGGAGCCGCCGAGGAACTCGACGAGAAAATAGAGAACATGTTCTCTATTTTCTCGTTGTCCTCGTTGTTCTATAGGAGAAGGCGGCCCGCCGAGCTCCTCGGCGGCTTCATCCCAAAACTCGATGAGGAACTCGACGTGCCAAGCACGTCGAGTTCCTCTGTCGTGTGTACGGGGCCTCAGAGTTCTCCTCACTGAGCTTTGCAGAATGTAACTTAAAGTGGAGTTCCACCCATTTTTTTATGTTTGTCTGTGCTGCATGCCCTAATCTCATAGTGTTCAGAATGGACAATGTTTATTTATTTTGTTGCTTGTAAATACCTTTATTTTGTAGTCCTTCATTACTTCCTCCTCCTTATTAGCCTAGGCTATTAAGTCACAAGGCTATTCGCAAGGGTTTCTGGGATAGGCATCATGTATCCCAGTAGTCCTTGCAAATAGCCTATTTGCATAGAGAAGGGGCGGCAACTTCCTCTGACACTCCATTTGCTATGGAAACCTGACTGAAACCTATTACATCGCTTGTGCAGCACTGAGCATGTGTGAGATCTGCAAGGCTGAAATCCAGGAAGTCATACAGTCTGGCTTCATGATGCCCACACTTAAGATGGCCACGGTCTATTTCTAGATTATAAACTAACTAAATACTCTAACAACCTAACAAAACTGACCTTCGTTTACAGACTAACTTTACTAGACTACATTAAGCTTGTGTATTACAGGGGTATTTATATTTAAAAAGTGAAATTGTGGGTGGAACTCCCCTTAAAGCTCTCCACCCCCTTTTTTGTGACCTCTGACAAGCTTTGAATGATTGTGGAGAAGAGAAGACTGTAGACAAACAGGTACAACTTATGTAGGAGGATTGGTTCCATCTCTGTGTAGCACCTGAGGCCAGACACTTCACTGGGTATATGTAAGGGTTGGTTTGCAACCACTTATCATTAACCATATATGCAGCAACAAAGAAGGTAGACTTTAAAGTGGTAGTAAACTCTGCTATTATTACTTCTTATTAGGTGCCCCCAGGTAGGTTATGCCATATTGTACCAGTATAGACAGCATATTGGCACATTATGGCCGACTTACCTATCACACCGAGCCTGTGCTGTCTGTTCTGAGGGGGGAAGCCGACTGATGAGGAACCTGTCCGGGGGAATACCGAGCACGAGGCTGGTATCTCAGGAGAGGCCTGTTTCATCGGAGGACACATCGTTCTGAGAGGCTGAATGATGGTCGCCTATCAGTCCTGAAATCGCTAAAGCTGCTTGAAGGAGATCCGGATGCTAAATCCAGTTTAAGGAGGATTTTGGACCAAGAATATCTCCACACGTTGGGAGGGTCTGTGGCAGGGACTTTGCTAAAGCTCCGAGTGACACCCTGGCTGCTGGGCTGGTGAGAGAAGCCTATCCAGGTGCACTGTACCCACTCTGGCTAGAGTGGCAAAGAAAGTTGTCGTTGGAAGCAGGATTGTTTCCAGTAACCAGTTAACCCTGAATCCGCCATCTTCCATTTCTTCAATCCCATCACCTAATACTACTTTTATCATTTTACCCCATTGGGTAATAAAGCACAGAAAGGACATCAGCAGTGTGGACATTAACTTTATTACAGCTCTCATCCAGTACCCTAGACGGCGGTAAGAAAGAGGTAACGTGCCACCTGAATCAAACAGCAGCTCCTTCGGGGGTAGTGCTACATATATAAGGCCGCGTACACACGGTCGAACATGTCCGCTGAAACTGGTCCGCGGACCAGTTTCCGCGGACATGTCCGACCGTGTGTACGGCCTAGCGGACAGGTTTCCAGCGGACAAAAGTTTCTCGTGTCATGTCATGTCCGATGGTTAGTACACCTAATCGGACATGTCCGCTGGTTATGACGTGTAACCAGCGTCCCAAAATCCCGCGCATGCGTCAAATTGATTTGACAGATGCGTGGAAGCATTGCACTTTCGTGTTTGAGAACGTCAATGTCTTCTACGTCACCGCGTTCTCTGTCCGCAGGGATTTTGGTCTGATGGTGTGTACATACATCAGACCAAAAGCTCCCAGGAGACATGTCCGATGAAAACGGTCCACGGACATGTCTCCTCGTGTGTACGGGGCCTATCACGTTCTACTTTAGTTGACTGCACTGGAACACAGTGGTGTGATCAAGGGCCATTGGAGTCCATGTTCAACACTGTCCATGTGTTTTTGATGCTAAGTAAACATGCCCTGGACTGCATCTGGTGTGAACCAGTACATTCCATAGACTTGGGAGGCATCCGGAGAAGTTTATGCACGTAGTAAGGAAGCATAATGCAAATGTGTGACATTTAATCCCATTCATGGAAGGATTTGCGCTGCAGGAAGAAAGGAAGTTGATTACAATAAACTATTGAAGGGTACATTATAACTCCAAGACAGAGCAGCAAGCGCGCGCGGTTCCTCCCCTCCAGCGTCCCACTCGTGCAGCTGGAGTAAGAGATTTAAATAAACATGTTAATTTCCCCCGGTGATAAGACACTCATTGTACTGACACCCTGAAGCTGCAGCCATACATCAAATCAGCCTCACTCCTGACAGTTACCGAGAATAATCTCTATTTGTTAACAATACAGCATGTGACTATATAGAGCGATCGAGGGGTCTACTTAAGAGAATTGTCAAAATAATTCCTTTCCTTTTAGCACACTCTGCCCTAAATGTGGACAAGCAGACATATTAGCAAATAGTGGGGGGATATAACCAAATTGGGGTAAAACAAATCACACCACCTTGGGAGAAAAAAAATCACACCACCTTGGGAGAAAAAAAAATCTCACCACCTTGGGGGAAAAAAATCTCACCACCTTGGGGGGAAACAAATCTCACCACCTTGGGGGGGGGGGGGAATCACACCCCCTTGGGGGAAAAAAAATCACACTACCTTGGGGTGAATAAAAAAATGAACGAGTGATCTGTGATTGGCTACAGCTAATGACATGGTACAGGGTGCTGTGATTGGCCAAGGTATAGGGTTGAAACCTTTTCTTCAAGCCAAACCCAAACACTTAAGCGGCCTGGGACACCTTTGGGTGCCCCAAGGAGAGTAGTAATGTGGTTCGCATAGCGGACCGCAGTGAACAGGGGGTGTGGCCAAATTGCTCTTGCTAATGTCATCGCCCTGCCCCCCAGTAATGCCAAACCTGTCCCCAGACAGTCACCCACAGCTTCCGGGCAGCAACAGATTTGAGTGTGACTATCTTGGTTACTTGGGGAGCCACAGCCCAGTCTGAATAATGTATCTGGGTTTCTGTCTGCCTGAAATCCGGACACATGATTCAAAACTCGGACTGTTGGGGTGAATCTCGGACAGGTGGCAACCCTACCCAGGTACCACGTGACAGCTGTGGACCAATCACAGCTCACTAGTTCTACGAAGCAAAGCTGTTCTGAATCACATTGATTCAGAACAGCTTTGTTGACATTGTGATCGCATGGTGATCACGGGATCACTGGCCCCATTGTCCTGTTCTTTCTTTTTTCCTTCTTTTTGTCTTCCTTTCTTTCTTTTTTTTTCTTTCTTTTTTTTTTCTTCCTTGTTTTGTTTCTTTTTCATTCTTTCCTTATTTTTGTCTTCCTTCATTTCTTTCTTTATTTTTGTCTTCCTTTTTTTTCTTTTGGCCTTCCTTCCTTCCTTCCTTCCTCTTTCTTTATTTCTTTTGGCTTTCCTTTTTTTCTTTCTTCTCTCTTACCTCTCTCTCTCTCTCTTACCTCTCTCTCTCTCTCTTACCTCTCTCTCTCTCTCTCTCTCTCTCTCTCTTCTCCTTTTCTGGGGATTGCAGAACTCTAATCTAATCACCAGGTACTAATACTAGCTGTAGTATTTTGATTTCACAATATAATGAACGTATAAACTGTTTCAATGATAATCTTTCATAACTGCCTGGCGTTGGCTCAGAGCGCTGTTGGCCGCCTGGAGTTGCCGCATATTTACGCTGTTATTAAATCCTTTTTAAACTGCATTGAGTTTTAAATATAGGGAATGTTGTTATTTTGGTGTTGCTAAGGCAAATGACTCAGATAGAAGTGACGCAAAACCGGGTTATTTTAGCATAAAATCATAAGTGCGTCTATTGCTATGAAATTTGCTTCCCTAAAGAGAAATGTTTTCATATAATTATCCTCTTTGCCATGAGGAATGCGATTCCAATGTGTTCCTTTCCAAGTCAGGCAACTGGATTTGCCAGAAGGCTCTTCTGCTTAATACACAAAGGATTGCGCTGTTAGGCATGAGAAAGTGATCACGTCCTTTATTACATCAAAGGTTCTTTTTGTGAAACGTTTATGTACAGTACTGTGCGAAAATTGTATTCAGGTGTGAAGAAGAAATGCTATAAAGTAAGAATGCTTTCAAAGATATATGTTTCAGTTGTTTATTTTTAACCATTTATAAAATGCAAAGTGAGCCAACAGATGAAAAATCAAAATCAAATCAATTTTTGATGTGATTACCCTTTGGAGTCAATTCTTACACTTGCCCACATTTTAAAATCAAAATCAAATCAATTTTTGATGTGATTACCCTTTGGAGTAAATTCTTACACTTGCCCACGTTTTACACTTGCACAAGGTTATAGATTTATTTTGTATGATTAAAGTCAAGTGTATTATTAACCAGTTATACCAAGCAGGTGCTTATAAACATCAATTTCATATGTAGGTTGAAACACTTCAATAACTGAAACGGCTGTTTAGGTGGCGTAAAACTGGGCGAGGAACACCCAAACTCTGCTACTAAGGTGAGGATGTGGAAGACCGTTTTATGTCACAGGTCATACACCATGGCAAGACTGAGCACAGCAACAAGACACAAAGTAGTTATACTGAATCAGCATGGTCTCTCCCTGATGAAGATTTCAAAGCAGACTCGGTTTTCAAGATGTGCTGTTCAAGCTTTTTTTTGGAGAAGCACAAAGAAACAGGCACTGTTGAGGACCATAGATGCAGCAGTCAGCCAAAGAAATGTAACAAAGACACATCATGCTTACCTCCCTTTGACATTGGAAGATGTCCAGCAGGGCCATCAG